>NW_009930961.1:27742-28022 GCF_000696875.1 Nestor notabilis
CCTGGTATCTGGAGCCCCCTCTCCACCTCTTGTCGTCTGGCGCCCAGCTTGGATTCCAGGAGGTCGATCCGACGGATCCGATAGAGCAGCTCCATCAGGAAGAACCGGTTGTCCCCCTCGATCATGCCTTTCTCCTGCAGGGCGTCGAAGAAGTCCTGTGCCTTCTGGATGGCTTCCAGCTTCCTCATGGGAATGTGCTCCCGGCTGAGGAACTTGAGAGCCGCCAGCTCGGCCTCTCCCAGCTCCTCGCTGACCGCCAGCAGCTCCTGCCGCCTGAGGT
>NW_009930962.1:0-20249 GCF_000696875.1 Nestor notabilis
GAGTGGGGTTTGGGGTCGGTGCGGTGCCGAGGACTCCGGAGCTATTCAGTGATAATGACTTACTCCAACTAGAGTTTTTTACTGAACAAGTAGACCATTTGTGTCTCAAATTATTCTAAGAGCGTTTTAGAAAGGCTCAAAACCAAATAGTTTGAATGAGTGGAAATATTATGTCTGGCCTCAAGTACCAAGGCACAAACTTCACTCCCTGATTGTTATTATTGCCATGGCAATAGTGGTTTATGCTCTCAACCTAAATTCATGCAGGGGAAATAAAATACAGATTTACACAGATTTGCAGTAAAAATACAATGGAAGGTCATGATGTATAGGCATAGAAACTGCTGTTACTTGAGTCACCGTTACATTTTCTGGGAGCCAGAATAGTACCATATGCTGATTCATATACCTTATCACAGTAGAAAACTTCTTTACACTGAGAATGAGGTACAGGATAGGTTAATCTTAATGGTTTATATTGATAGATTAACTGCGTATGTTTTGCCCATGTATCAGTTCTGCATTCAAATGAACAGCTATACGCTATTAATTTTGCACATTGTGCAATAGGGTAAGTACTGCATATGTTCAATACATTAAAAAAACGTGCATAATTTTCTGTCAGAAATGAAAACAATGCACTTTCAGGTTTCTACATATTGCCAAGAATGTTTGGAATAAATGGACCTTCAATTTTATGAAATACAGCTTTTGCTAAAATGAGAGGCATGCATGAATAATGGCCGTATGAGGTAAAAGCTAATGATTACTGTGGTTTTAGAATAAAGTGATGATCATTTCCTCATTTCTGAAGAAAAAATGTTGGGGAGAAGGGCAGTATGTACACAGCCATTATTTCAGCAGATGGGGCATATTATACTCATGGGTTAGAACTTGCACTAATGTAAAAACTGTCTCCATCAGCTTTAAATGCTTAGTACCGTATCTTTTTAAGGTACTGCTTATCCTGAAAGATCAATATTTTAATCAACTGTTCATTATTGTGATGATTACTATGAAAAAAAATTACCACGTCTTGCTTAAATGAACACCACTTCTATTTATATCTATGCTTATTTTAAGGTGTGTAAATATTGGATATTCTAATGAAACAGCAGGACTTGTAAATCTTTGTTATTTATCAAAAACATAATAAGTTATTTAAACAAGATTTAAAAATAAAATTTAAGTAGTACTAGCAAAAGCAAAATTTTAAAAAGCAAAATGAAACAAATACCACAAATTACCTGAAAAACAGTCTAAGACAATATGTATTGTGGCTAATAAAAGAAACAGCATTCCTTTGCCTCTGCCCAATCCAGTTTAGAACAAATAATTACAATTACAGCTGCCATCATAAAAATGCATCATAGGTGAAAAAGAGGAATGTTGTGTTCATACCCAAAGTTAAATAGCAAGAAACCTGTTCACGCTCGCATGGCTGACTGAAACACTGGATTCTCACAGCATAGACTGACAACCCACATAGGCTGGGCTAGCTACCATCCTATGTGTTGTTACACTGGACAGCGTGATGGTATGCAGAGTAAATGGATAAGAATATCTTGCATCAGCTCCTGAAATTGGGAAAGTAGGAAAGTAAAAAGAAGACAAAACAAAAGTGAGAGTGAAAAAAGTGCTTAGATTACAGAAACTTTTCTTTTATGATGTAGAAACATGCTCTTTTCCCAGTGTGCTTACAGCTATGTTTTGATCCCAGTGCTATGTTATTACTGAGCCTGGGGAAAAAAAAAGATGTGAAAGACTGCACTAGACTATCTCCATTAGAGCTAAATGTGTTTCAGGGACCTTGTTTCTATTACAGAAACAGAAAGGAGGAATGTTTTGTCACATGAGAGGTGTCGAAAGGCAGGTCTGGTCAGACATGCCAAATTGTATTTACGCCTACAACTGGCTTGATGCTCTGCAGAGGAAAGCACAGAGAGCTGTAGTGGAGGTGGTGGAGGTGAGCTGTCTCTACAGCTGAGAGAGGCTTCTGAGCATGTCTCCTGTATCGTTATGATTTGAGCACACAGGTAATTTTTTTAACCTCTCATAGATGTGCCAGGTCAGGATCATGTGGCAGTCAAAGAGCTGGTCGCTTCACTTCCTGCTTCCTGATTCAGTGAGGTGCATTTTTTTTTTTTTTTAATTTTTTTTTTCACTCAAAGGAAAATACTGATGGAACAAAAATAATTTCTAGGCTGAGGTGTTGTAGAGGAACAGGAGTTCCAGCGAGTACAGCCAGACACCCCACACGCCTTGTGGGTCCCTTGGGGGATGCTCAGACATACCTCTCTTACGGCTGGGGGACCCACACATTACACTTGCTGAGGAGTGCAGGTGAGGAATCCCATGTCCCACAGAGTAAAGTCAACTGCAGAGGATTTTATGGCTCATTTTAGTGTTCCCTTCTTTTTCTATGACCACCATTACCATCAGTAGTTTAGTGGTTATGTTCAGTGCTGCTCTCTAACAGCAAGAGATTAATTGCCCACTCAGATACCTGAACAAGAAGCCACGGGCTTCAATACAAGGATAACACCAGCAGTGAAAAGCAGCTCCTCCCTGTCACGCTCCTTTCCACTCTTTTCCTTCCACCCACTCTCTGTTACAGTAAGATTTCTCACTGCCAGGTAATCTGCACAACTACCACTGCTTTAAATTGCTGAGGGTGGTATAGCAGAAGGAGGGCATGCTATCTTTTAGCACAGGACTATGGGCCAGCGGTGATAATCATTTCAAACTACCAAGGAAAAATAAGCGGTATAATAATGTTAGTCAGGTAGCTTTTTCTACCTTATCAACACCTGCAGACACAAAACTGCACTGACAAATGCTACACCAGAGGGTAGGATAAGTGGAATTAGAAAATATTACCTTCAGGAGCTATTGGGCTCCCAAATGCAATATGCAATAGTAATGTAGATAGCATGGAAAAACAGACAATAAGTACAGCTTTGAATTCAAACATGACCTTCAAAGAGCTTTTTCTTAGAAACACAGAGTAAAAGCCCTAAACCTTTGAAAGAGCATGACCAAACAATAAGCCCCCAACTTCGCGTACACCTCTGAGAACTCATTCTCAATAATGGACTCTCAGAAGTCTTTTATCACAGTTTTAAAGACTTTATTTATCAAATTTGAAAGATATCTTCTCTTTGCCCCATTTTTATCACAGACTCGTTATCAATATTCACTCAGCAGGCACAAGCATATTTCTAAGTGACAGTACAGAACAGTATGTGATAAACTGGAACATTTTTGCAGCTCAGACCAATGTGCTAGATAAAAGCATATAGGCTCCTGCAAAAGCAGCAGTGCTTTGGCTGAAATGTCAGAAGCAACCATTTTGTGGGGAGTGATTCATTAAGCTGACACTTCAAAAACTGGAGGAGCTGTTCTAGTGCTCCAAGCTAAGTTAGAAAAAACTAGACTCCCTTGAACTGTAGGTTCAAAACTGGCAGAGTCTACTAACCCTACTCTTACAGTTCCAAATTATGTTTTATGAATTTGAAGACAGAATATCTCATAGGCAAGATGTTCTGTAAAGTCGAGTTGTGTTTGCAATTCATGAACAGTAGAGAGCCATGACTTTTTATTAGAGAAAGAAATGTTTCCAGACATTTTTGATTGAAGCCAAATAATTACTATTTTCTTCCAGCACTGAATTTCAGGAGTGGGTGAAGAAAATTCCTGTATGAATATGATTTGAGAATTCATTAGTATGAAATGTGCTTACAAGAAAAAAAAGCATAATTGTATTCGTTAAATGTATCTTTTATTAAGCAGAAAATTCAAGTAACTGTATGAAACTTTTACAGTGAAATAAACAGACAATAAGATTTTGCAACTGTAACTTCAACATAGAAATTGGATGGTTGATTCAGAAATTATTAAATTTGCAGTGAATCTTCATTGCCGTGGGCATATACTGTGTGAATGCATATAAAACATTTGTAGCCTACATATGAAACAAATGAAAAAGCTTGGAAGATGACCAAAAGAAAGAACCCGTGGATACGCAATGAAAAAATGATGTTGAAAGGATGAGTTAAGCCATGTAAGGCCTTGTTAGTGACCAAATCTTAAAAACAACCTAATAATTAATCCTGCAGACAGTAAGGAATAGAGGGATAATGCTTTGCTCACTCTAACTTACTTAACAATAATATTCTACAATAGCTAGAAGAACAGCCAATGGAAAAAATATTAAATTCTGCAAAGTCGATATAGTTTTACTAAAGCAGCAGACAGTACTTTGATTTAAGCATTCCCTTTATTCATCTGATAGCCAAAGCAGACTATTACAGAATGATTCAGTAAAATTATTATTTTAGGAGATATTTTCTGTTTATTACTCTTGATAAATTACTATGCACTTTAAATGATAGAAATCGTATGTGTAAGGAAAACAAAAAAAAAAAACCAAGAAAACAAGCAAAAAACAATACAAAAAGGTATTACAGAACCAAACTTGACACTGAAATGCATCCAGTCTATAACAATCAGTTTTTAGACAGTGTGTTTATGTCTTTTGTCAATTATTATTGTAGCGGAAACAGCAGTGGTGTAACTCCTCTTGGCCTCATAAAAGTTAAGGACTTTTCCTAGTCTAGTTCTAGATCCAATTAGGTAGTGCTAAACAGCTCAAAGTCTCCTGCTGAGATGATATACAACATTTTTCCCGGGTAGTGAATCTTTTCTAAAGATAACACAAGACGTACCGTATCAGTGGATTACAAAACCTGTGGGGCTTTCTTACTCTGAGCAAAAACTTCAGCAATTACCTATCTGATGGCAGAAGAGCTTGTTTACTGCAAGCTTGTTAAATGCAGGGGTTAAATCCTGTGCTTAGAAAAATTGGGGCTAGGGAGGAGGTGGCTTGTTGGCAGTGGCAGGGCTGACCAATTGCTAGAAATCAATTCATCTCATCAGCTTTAGAAAGGTAATCAAGTGTTACATTTACATTCCCCTAACATTCTAATCCACTGAAGGTTTAACTACAGTTGATTTAATGAGGCTACTCTGAGAACAGGAAAGAAGTTTGGGGATTTTACTTAAGAAACACTAGATGCAGGAGCAGACACTTGGGATTTGATAACTGAGGATGAGAAGCCCTTGTTAATCATGTCTTTCTAGAAGTCAATAATTAAAATCTCAATTTTTCCCTAAAGGAATACTTCATTCTCTGTACCTGCAAACACAGTCCCTGACAACTGTCAAATGACTTTCAGGTTAAATGTTTTAGTCTTTAGGACAATAATTTCATTGGTCTTTTATTCTTCCAAAGTCTACCAAATTAGTTATTAGTGCTACATGAAAAGGGACGTATACTGCAGACAAAATGAAAGCTAGGACCCATTATGGCTTTCAAAATATATTTAACTCTCTCAGAGTGAAAAACTGGTTCTGTTCTCATAAACCACTCTTTTAGAAAGGGGTAGGAGAGAACATCAGCATTGTCTAGGAAATTTTAGTTTGTGGAATACAGTAGCTCATGAAGTTTAGTGACTGTGTGTATACTGCCTCTATCAGCGAGCGAAATCCAAAACACATGAGAAACAGTGGTATCACATATAAATCTAGTAAGAACGGAGCTGAGCCATTTATAGTTCCTGTAGAAGTGTTTCCTACATTAATTCCACCACTCTTAAGTTGTTAATTCTGTAACCAACTTTGGGTTGAGAAAAAGGAATAAAAGTGACTGAATCATCTAATCACTATACATAGGCACATGTGACAATGTTTTACACTACTCACGAGGACTCAGCAAATAGTTTAAAGAATTGGGTTTTTTTTCTCCTTATCTTAGAATATGTCAGTCGCAGGAAGAAACAATAGGGAATTATTCAATTATCAGTTTACCAAGCATTCTGTTAAAACTATCCTGGGTTCTCACTTTAATACAGGAACCTGCAGCTCACTCCTCAGCTGATATCAAGGAACCAATATAATTACAACATGAAGAATAAAACAAAATAATAAAACAAACAACAAATCAGTTTCCCTTGGATAGCAATAAGCAAATGCCTTCCCTCTGCACGATTTCTGATTCTTTCATAACATCAGTCAATGATATTCAAGGCTACTTTTAAAAAGCTGCTGGTAATAAAGACAACCTCAAACCAAGTTCCTTTTGTCATAAAGTTTTCTCTAAGCTATATATAGCTTTCTTTTGATTATCTGAGCAGGAAATAAAAATGCAATAAAAAAAAAAAAAAGAACAGCAAAAGCAAATACACCCATTTTATTTTCCATTTCTCTTCTCACTTGTCATTTATTTTCCCTTATGGAGGCCACCAAGGTTTTTAATATGTTTGAATCTCACACTCACAGCCCTCCAAGGGCATTAACCATTGAGGATTCATCTACTTCTGTTCTCATATTGAGTATGATAATGTACATGTAGATTACTGGTGCTGTGAAACACATGTTCAATTTCAGCCAACTTTACTCTCAGACAGACTCCTGAAAACTGATTCAGAAACACCCATCACTTCCAATTAAAGCAAAAATACTGATCCAACTAAGTGTACTTCCCACCTGGAGAAACTCTGGGAAATACTATGTTTGATTCTTAGTACCCCTTCCACTCTTTTTTCCCCCCTATTTTTTTTTTTTTTTTTGGTACCTCTGTCCTGGTTTTCATCTGGGATAGAGTTATTTTCTTCCTAGTAGCTGTTATAGTGCTGTGGTTTTTAAATTTAGTAATAAAATAATATTGATAGCACACCAATATTTTAGTTGTTGCTAAGTACAGCTTACTCTGAGTCAAGGGCTTTTCAGTTTCTCATGATCTGCCAGTGAGTGGCTGTAAAAAAAGCTGGAAGGGAGCAGAGACAGGACACCTGACCTGAACTAGAGATATTCTGTATCGTAGGACATCATGCCCAGTATATAAACTGGGGAAAGTTACCTGGAAGAGGCTGATCACTGCTCAGGGATGGGCTGGCCAATGGTCAGTGAGTGTTGAGCAATTGTACTAGGCACCACCTGTCTTTCTTGGGATTTTTCCCCCTCTCTCTCTCTTTTTGTTGTCTCCCTTTTCCTTACTACTACTACTATTATTTTTAATAATAATTATTGTTGTTGTTATATTTTATTTCAGTTGTCAAACTGTTCGTATCTCACCCCAGGGATTTTACCTTTTTTCCCCATCCCACCAAGGGGAGGTGGGTGTGTGTGAGCAAGCTGCTGCATGGTACTTAGCTGTTGGCTGGGGTTAAACCACAACAACCTCCAACAGGGAAATTGCTTATATTGTAAGGATTAATGTCTCCCAATAATATGAATAGTTAATTTCCCAACAGGATATTTAATGTATTCACATCAGCACATCATAGTGGGAAATGTGTGGCTAATAACCACATGGGGTTAATACATACTAGCTTTGATGATCTCAAAGCCAGATATTCAGCTGTTGTTCATCAGAATGCATCTCAGTTTCATTCTATGAAGCAATGCCAATCTGTACCAGTTGAGAATTTGGCCTTTCATCTTTTTTCTTTTACAAAGCTAGCAGAAATTGCTAGAATTGGTTCTTGGTAAACTTTTAATCTCAATGATATTAAATTTGGTCCCTTATAGCGAGATCCTTCATGAATTCCAGACACTTTATCTTTGATAAATAGTTTTTCATAAGTAAATACTAATGACTTTGTTACACCAGAAAGGGAAATGAAAAAAATATGTTCTTGCAAGAAAAAAAAGATGTGTTAGAAACACCAAATAAATGAATTCTGGCTTTTACAAGGATTCCTAACTTTTGAATTTTAACAATAGAGAAAGATGCATGCCTTCTGCCTAGTCTAGATGAGAGAATTACCCCCTACAATACCTGGGAGTTGTTCAAAGTGATAGCCAGAGAAGTGTTTTTAAATTAAAGGCACACTATTCAAAGAATAACATTTTGGGCATAATAGGCACTCATAGCAGACCTCATCTTACTTTCAAAATATTGAGATTTTGTTTTCTCCCTAAGGAATTTGATGCATTTTGATTGCCAGCAAGAAAGTGGGAAAACAAATAACTTTGCCAAAAAGCTCAGAATTAAAAACTGAAAGCAACCCCTCAGAGCAGGATCTCAGGTCACCTTGAAAGTTTGTTGAGAGAAAGGTGATTATGACCTTGGTCTGATTTCCCACAAGAAAAACTTGTTATCTCATCAATTCTGTCTTAACCCGGACTCATGAAACAACTTGAATTCAGTCAAGCTATGAGTTAGTAACCATTAGCTTACTATGGATTGTGAGCTTGAAAGTAAAATACTTGCTTTTAATGTGTTGCTGTTGTAGCCAGGCTACAAACATAATGATGGTAACTGAAGAGAGAGATCAAAATTTACAAAAGAGATCCAATTTGCATTAAAGTGTTTTGGAAACACAAGGAGACACTCTGTGAATAAAAGTGTGAAATATATAATGTTTGCAGCCACATTATAGAGGAACTGGGTAACATACACCAAATTGCAATCCTCAACCCAGAAAGTTTCTTCATCTCTGAAGTGCTTGCTCTGATTGTTTACCAAGACTCATGAACAAGAGGGTGTCATTTACTCCTGCTGATAAATTGACTCATCAGGTACAAAACTGCCCTTTGGCTGTGTTTAGTCATCATTACTAAAGGTACAGAGATGGCAGGTGTCATGCATTTCAAGCAAGTACATTCAAGAAAGTGAGCTAGTGCTGAATATTGCTACTTGCTTATGCTATAGAACAAATAAAAAAATAAAATCCCCAAACCAGTCAAAGGATAAAAGAATTCAGAGAAGACAGGTAGGTAGGTGGATGTATATACTACACCAATAATCCTATTCTGCTAAAGTAGAATGATGGGATTCTCTGACAGAAAATGTAGATAGAAACTTGATTTCATCTTGAAAAGGATGGAGGCCTTGGAGACCTTACATTTAGCTCCATTGTAGTATAAACATGTGAAGTATTTAGTTGTTAAAAAGGTAATGCTTCTTCCCTGTCTCCAAAGTTTTAATTCTTGGGGTGAATGTTATCCCTCTTGATGCTTCCACTTGCAAAGAGAATCAAGGAATGAGGTACTACATATTATCCTACTAGAGACAGACAGCTGAAAAGGTAGTGACATAAAACCAGTTAATATTTATGTGTGATCAGTTCCTTCAGGTTTTTTTATTTTCTAATCCAAAAAATCGCTTGTGATTATCTGTTTAATGTGTTAATGTAGGCAGTTTTTCTGTTTATTTGCAGGATTCACTATGCTAGCGTGATAGTCTCAAACATCCAAATATGACAATATCCACATAGAGACCCTGTTTTGGGCTGGATTACTTTCCAAAAGATTGTTCCATTGAAGAAAAATATGTATTTGCTTTTATGAAGTGTTTGAATTATTGATGAAACTCATTTAAAATTAAGGCTGTTACAAAGATACAGGAAAAGTTGTGAGATTAAATGTGTCTTTTGTTAAGCACTGAAAGCGGAGTAAAGCATGTAAAGATGGGCGACGCTTACCCAGATCAGCTTTAACGGATCTCAATAAAGCTTGGGCTGCTGCAAATGATTAAGTTAAAATCATGCCAACATACTAATGGTTCTGCATATTAGTGGTGTTAACTACTCCTAAGATTGAGGAGGGATTATTACCTGACACTTTCATGTCCTTCCTGAACTCCAGAGTGTGACAGTTTGAATTAAAACAAAGTTATCTCTGTCAGGAGAGGATGAAATAGAAGCTACAAATACTTAATCAAGCCAGAACTTGGGATGCTGAATTGGGGCTGAAGGTGATTACAGTCACTGGTGACTGAATGTTATCCACCTACACATTATATCGGTGAAAAATAATAAGTTATTAGTTTGAAATTTGCAAAGTGATTAATCTGAGAATCTTACATTATGCTGATAGAGGAGAGATTTACTGTGTTTGTATTAGAAAAAGGCTGAATATCTCTCCTTGGACTCTGAAAAGCACCGCAACAAGAGATAAGAAGCTTAACTAAACATGGATACAGGGGACATTAAAAAGCAGACCCTGGAGTTCAGGTTCATGCTGAATCAGGATCAACACATAGATTGCAAAATTTTTGCAAGCTCTTTCAAACTGCCTTGGCAAAATTCCCATCAGATGAATTGAATATTGTAAGCTTTTTACATCCCTTAATTAGCAGCAATCACATGAAATCAAGGAGTTCTGTGGGGTTTCCCACACACGATCAAAAAAATCTTGGAGGAATGGCTACTCTGTTACGTCTGAGCCAAGAAGCAGGTACCTCCTGTTTCTGAATCTAGATCTGAACATGTACAAATTCTATGTTTTTTACTGGTTGTGCTGGATATTTGAAACAAACGAATACCTGTGAGGATGTCTTTTTTTCCCCCATGTTAGTTATTTCCTATTAATCTGCAGTATGCAAACTGAGGCATGCTTCCATGGATTAAAATTCTATATCTATATGGTTGGGTATTAACAAATATGTTCCTATGTCTCTGACTAGCTAACGGCCACGGAGACTGGCACAAACAGCATTTGTTTCATATCTTTCTTTCCCCCTCAAATATGCTCATCAGGATTTTCTTGCCTTCTGATTTTTGTCTCTAATCCTGCCAAAAAATGCAGCTCCTGTGGCTCACAGGAAACCCTGAGTAGCATATCCTGTAACAAAACTTCAGTCTTCAGCATAGAGCTGTAGGAAGTAGATGACCTCTTCTGTGTAGCTGGGGTGCTGCTGACCAGATGAGTCACAGAGGAAACGCAGTGTTGACACAGACATACAATGCTGTTGAAAAGATTTTGTTTAGTAATTGTTTATTTACTCAGGAACTTGGTACCACATTAGCACTTTTGTTCTGACTTGGGATTCACTGATTATTTCCAGAAACCCTGACTGCTATCAGTTACAGGATTAGAAATGCTTAAAACCACACAAACATGCATTACAGAGTCCCATATATGACTGGGCTGTCTGCTGCATGACTCTGCCATGCTGTGCATTTAGAAAGTTAATGAAGTTAGGAGAAGGTCCAGGAGTTCAAAACATTTGAGCCATTAATTTTTATTGGCTTGTCTACCAGTAAACACCTTCATCTAAACTTACCTACTATGTCACTTTGTCTACTACAATTTGGCACAACAGTGTAGGTGCAATAAAGCCTCTGTTCTCCGAGGGAAAATTTGTGAGTCAGTCATTGAAAGACTGTGTTTTAAGCTCTTCAGTTTATATTTCTAGTGAGGTGTAGGTGTTCGTTGTGTTCTCACAGCATTTGGTAGTAAGCCATAAGACACAGATGAAGGGATCTAGTGAGCTAAAGTGGGAATCTAGTAGGATATTGTAAATACCATTCCTCTCACTTGAGGTTGATTGTATGTGTCACTATGGGAAGAAATATTTCATTGGTATTCTGCAGGCATTGCAGGAAAATGCTACTACTACAGAAGCCTCGATCATAAACATGAAGGGGGAGGGGCAGAAAGCTTTAGTTCTCATCTCTAAATGTAAAGGATACTTCAAAACAAAACCAAGAAATAAGATAATACTGGTCCAATTAAAGCCTACTGAAGAGAAAGTTTTTCATTTATGTCAAATGGTGTCGGCCCTGTTCCTTTGTGATTCCGTGCTGTTATTTGTGGGTTTTTATGGAATACAGCGGCACAACCATCTTTGTAACTGAAAAGCGTTAGCTGAAAAGCATTTCTTCCTATCATATTTTAGAGAATAGGGGTACAAGCCATAGGGACACAATATTTCACCTTGCCTAAAAGGTGCCCAAGCAAAAATGAAGGCAGCATGGTCAAGACACAGTAGTAGCTGGCTTTCATTGAATCTTGACTGCCTAGCAAAGCGTGAAAACTCAATTTTATTTATGAATGTGAAGTTTTAACATAAATAGAAACACAACAAACTTGAGCTTCTCTCACGGGTATGAAATTAACCTATGGAACTATCACATGGCCATTTATATGCTTGTAGAAGTAAAATTAATGTGGCAAAACACACCTTTACCCCCTTCTGCTTGGCTGAACTGTATTTTCACAGCAAATAACAAATAAGAAAAATCAAGCTAATAAACTGCATCCAGCATACTCTGATTACTTGTAGAATTCACTATTTTCCCTGTAGCAGCCTGTTGCTTTTTGAAAGACCCAGCAGAACTCATGTTTTTTCAAAATATGAAATTCCCACAGAAAAAAAATTTCTTTAACGTTATTGCTTCTGTTTATATGTCCCATATCTTATCTAAGGGGAAAACCTCAGATTTTACATTATGTGGACAAAACTCAAAGCTGTGATACTTACATTTTGTCAGCGAGTCTTACTCCAGATAAATGAGGTAACACCCCTGGTTTTGTTTTTCTCCTTCCATTTTTTCAGTCTCTACATTCTCTTGAGGCTGGGAATACTGTTATCCACTGGCTTGGGGTTTTTTTGTTGTTGTCACGAAACCTGTAAGTTAGAGCAAAACTGTCTTGTACCAGCTGCATACTCAAGGTAAATAACTCAGAAGTGTTGAGTTGATAGCTTTTAAGCATGTTATGCTAATTATACTGCCAAAAAAGAAAAGCATCAGGCAAAGTTAAAGTAATCGTGTGCACTAAACTCTGCCATCAATGAATGCATGCAAGTTTTTGAATAAATCATCAATAAGTAGAACAGAATGAGGAGGCGATAGGTAGGAAATGTCCACAGGTGATCAGCTGGTTCCCTTGAGCATTTCTGCTGAGATAAGATTAAATATCCATTCCTCAAACATCTCCTTCATGGCAAACCATGTTCCACCTGTATACTGAAATCTGAAGCTTCAGGTTAAAAGTCTATTAAGTGTCATAATTGCCACCTAAAATTTAAGAGATCATTACAAATACCTTTAAATGTGACTTTGCACTGGTATACTGAGCTGGATTTGGGCATGCCAGAAGAAGCACAGCATAGGCCTTTTGGTACAAATCTACTTACGTCAGTTTAAAATGTGCCTGGAAAGATACAAGTTCATTCTAAATTGATTTAAGTTAAATATAAGCCCACCTACAAGCTACCCCCATCTAACTAAGCTGAATTGAGACAAATTAGTCTGACTTGTCTCTAGTCACAGGCTCTGAGTGCAAAGGCAACTGTGTATATGATGGAGTGACAGCCACCCTTGCAGATTTCTTGCTCTGCTCCAAAGTGGCAGCCGTGCTGCTGATTACCCTAGATAGCCAGAGTCATTAGCATGGGCTGAAGGAAGTGTCTAATGACAATCACTGTCTTAATCTGCAGTTTTTTATTGGAATTTTGGGCTGGGCCATCCTTATACTGTTTTAGTTGTTGAATGTCTCATGTGAAGACTGGAAACGTCTGCAGGACATACTGGTTAGCTTCCTTAATAGCTCATTTAATCTTTTTTTTTTTTTTTGTGTCACACTGATAAAAATATACAGTTAAAAAGATGGCTTTTTTTGGTTTTCTTTTAAAGGCGAGAATAAACCTGTATAATGAAGAATCAAAATGTTTCTCTGTCTTTAGTGATTGCTGTGGTCCAATCTGTAGTTGCAAAGGTAATCAATACAGGCTTCCTCAAGCAGTACTCCTGAAGGAAGATATTCCTTGCCAAAGCATCTGGATCTAGTATGCAGCTATAAAGAATTATGCAACTTGCCAATAGAGATGAGATTTCTATTGGCATGCCATGTTTTATTAGATGCAAATAGGTTTTCCATCTATGGGGCACAATGGGATGAGTTAAGGAGAGATTTTCAGACACTAAATTTTCTCGCTGTTGTGAGCTTAAAGCAGATGGTGGGCATGTTAATGTAACTTTTTGGAACAAAAGCCTTTATTTAACATTATTTTTTTAAAAAAAGACAGCTCCCTGCTGGAATTGTGTAGTTTCTGTGATTGGAACTGCACTGTTTGTCAGGTTGGTGATTAGTTATGTTGGATTTCTCGTCTCCTCTGTAATACAGCAGTAGCATCTATGATTAGGACTAAGCATTCAGTGCTCACTTTTTAAAAGTTTGTTATTAATAAACAGAGAAGCTTTCATGTCTTCCACCTAGGAAGCATTTTACAAATATTAATTACATTTCCAAAGTATGTGAGGTAGTTAAGGATCAAGAACAGATATACCAAAAATCAAGATGACTTGGTATTTAGCTCCCACTTAGCGCTAAACAGTGTAGCACTTGCCAGTGTAATATGTCATGGGACATGGAGACAGGTATTCAGCTAGACCTTGAGTCTCAGGGACTTTAGCTTGCTTTCGTCTTAAAATATGAGAAAGAAATTCTCTCAAAGAGAGATGTAAAGGACATATCTTCATCCTAGTGAAATATGCAGGAATTGTGTTTTAAATTTCAGTGGGACAAGATTTTGATATTAAAGGGTGGAATTTGTCACACCCAACTTCAGTACTGTAAAAATCAGCTGCCAATCACCTACACTTTCTTTAAGGCTGGGGCCAGGCTCAGCACCCACTTTTGAACCCTTTTTTAGCATAGTAAGGAGTTCTTTCTGTAGGTGGCTCCCCCTCAGCTGATTCAGGAATATGTATATAGGAGCAACTTATCCTAGACACTTTACTCTTAGACAGCTGACGGTAGATAATATAAATCCCACCCTGAGTGGAGTGCATATGATAAAGATACACATCCTAGCAAGCACAATGGCTGGGACAGGAATTTATGAGTTCCTGTTTCTCAGTCTTTCAGTAACATGTGTTATGAGGCACTAAATTCTTATTCTAAAGATAATGCAGAAACTATTATTTTATTCTTTTTTATTCACAATTAAAAAAACCAAACAACCCAGTATATTAAACCACCAAAAAGGTAAAAAGAAAAATCAATGGAACAAAAAAGTTTGCAGTTTCAATGTTATTTCAGTTGATGGGGTGTTTGTAGCAGTTCAGTCTTTGGAAGACCCTCTCCTGCAACTTCTCCAGCCGTCACTGACTCCCCCTTTTCTACCCCATTTAAGCCCAGCTGTGCTCACAGCAGAACTCTGTAAGCAGCCGGGACTTAGGGACAGAAATCTGTGGGCTAGAGGTGGGAGGGAGAGCAGGAAGGAATGGACTCCTTCAGCTCCTTGCTGCCAAAGCTTCTGTGTCGTAAAGCTACATGCAAGTGCCGCTGGTATTTCCTCAGCCACCAGCTGCTTTTACCTCATAAAGGGGCTTGATTGCTTTGTTCATTGGGCCTGGCCAATTACTTGGCACAACCATTATTTTTAACGAGGATTGTTATTTTCTTTGGAGCCAGGACATCCCTGTTGGCAGCTGCTAACACCTTTCAGCCTAACTGTATCCTGCTAAAGCTTAGTTTTAAGTGTGATCTGTAGATGTCTAGACGGGCACAGTCCCTTCCTCAAAATGTGTGCAACCTCACCATTAAACAGTATTAAAATCTGTGTACTGCTCCTAATTCATGAAGATGATTATGAGTACAGGGAAGTGCAAGCATATTCACGGCTTCTTCAACCTCATGGGTGTTACACAAATGCCGAAGATCCATGTATGCTCCAGTCTCTGGTATAATGCACGTTCAGAAAGACTGCAGAGGTCAAACTCCGGGGTAGGCGAGTTCACAGAGATCTCAGAACTAAGATGTGCATCATAGGAGAGTGCTTCTTTAGCATTTCAAACCTTTCTCACTACCATATCAGGGCCAAACCAAAAACAGCCAGGAAGACAGAAGGACTGAATATACAGCCCAGTAGTTAGAGTATTTATTGCAATGCAATTTGAGTGAAGACAAGAGAAGAGAGTGCTTGACTTTGTCTCAGCTAGCCAGCAGTCCAGTGGTTCAGCCACTGCCCTGAGAGCAGGGATTTGCACCACTATGCTCTTGTGAGTGCTATAGTTCCTGGGCTATTGATTATTCTGCAGGCTTTGTCCTCGCTATAAAGTTTTCCTTTTGACAGATTGTTTTTGGCTTTAAGATGAAAACCTCTCTCAAAAAAATCCCAACCAGCTTTTTCACTAAGACAATCAGCAACTCAAATCAAAAGAACTGCAATAACCCCAAACCTTAGGACTGAATTGCCTGAGTTATACATTACACTTGATAGAGCAATCAGAATTGCTTTGATTTGTATTATGAATAGACAAGATCTGTGTGAAAGACTTAAAAAGTCAGTCTGTGCCTTTTTTTTTTTTTTTTTTTTTTAATTGACATTACCTTGACATGTTCATGTAAAGTGTCATATTCTCTCCCTGGCATGACTGAACTCTTTGCTGCTCACAGTTTTATCACTGCAATGGCAAATATCCCTCTGTCTTAAGAGGAATAAAAGGAGAAAAGATATGATCAGCAAAGAAAAAAATGGATTTGGAGTACTGGTTTTGGTTTAGGCTTTCTCAACAGACTTATCTTTAAGCTGAAGTTCCTGCTTTCCTTGATACAAAAATAAAAATCTATTAGAATACAAAATATTTATCTTGGCCTTTCAAATTATATTTAAATTTTCCATTATCAAATATATTCCTTTCTTTAAAGACAGCTTCAGTTACAATTTGACTACAGAAGACTATGAGAATGCCTCTGCTCAAGAGGGAGAATAAGATTAAAGCTGTTTAGGAGAGGATGATATGTTCAAGGTGACAATGCATCATGATTTTATACCAAACAGAGGTAACATTAAGAATTATCTCTTAAGTCACAGTACTGGCTAATAGTCTGCAAACCATCTCTTTGTAAAATAAACCTGGTTTTTGTTACAGAAACATCAAAAAATATTAAAAAAGAGATATTGAAACATCAAGAGAATGTTAACCCAACAACAGACACTATCTTGAAAATATATTTCTGACTCTGAGTTGTGGTATTTACAGGGCAGGTTTTAAAAATTGGTCTTTACTGTTGACTGTGTCCTTTGCAGATGGAAGGTCAGCACATAATATCAGTATGAGCTTCACCATTCCTTTTTCCCTCCCTCCTCTTCTATGATCTGAGTGCTCATGTTTTCCATGCTCAGAATTTCTGAGAGTCAAGACTGTTTCTCATTTGGAACCCAGGTCTCACTGAGTCATGGCATGCTCAGTGTGTAAAATTACATCTATGTAATATTCCTTCTAACTGGGCAAACAGAATGGCACCGCAAGATCATTAAAGATGACGTTAGAAGACTTCAAGGGAACGATAACATAAATTTTTATCAGTGCAAGCAATTAAAAGCTAAGGACATTGCCAAAGGATGTGGTGAATTCTCTATCCCTTATCATCTTAAATATACACTGGATGTCTTTCTGAAAGATTTTCTTGATTTCAGCCACAAGTTACTGGATTTGATGTAGGAAGTATTGAGCGAAATTCTACAGTTGGTGTTAAAAAGGAAGTTAGGTAATACACTAGATTATTATAGTGGTCTTTTCTGACCTCAGAATCTCTCCAGAATCTATCTATACATTCAGAACTAATTTATTAAAAGGCTGGCTGGCTGCTGTGGGCAATGAGGTATTGCAATACTTCAAGGGTTCTGTGAAAAAGGACTGTTGCCAACATTGCTGACTGCAGTCAGCATTTTCTGAAGATCATAGGAAGTGAAAACACAAAATAAGCATCCTTCTGATTCATGCACATTTCTCCCAAAATGCTTGCTTCCACATATTTTTCATTATCCAGCAACTACTCACCTTAAAATTTGAAATAAAATATTAAAAAATAATGTCTTCCACTAGGTTATGATTCTTCTTCTGTCACACAAAATAGACATCTAGGAAATATTAATTCTGCACACTAAGTAGAGATGAATCACTGGCTGTGAAGATCTTCGCCATAAAAGTCTACTTGCCTAGGAGCACAGCCTAATCTGAAAATACTCAAAGAATCAGCCAATTAGAAAGCTATCAGTATTAAATATTTAAATTTTCATTCAGTTCAAAGATAAAAAAAATGGTAACTATAGACTCTGGGGCCTGATGCCAAAACACAGTTTGTCAAGTGCTTTTAGACAGATCTAGGTCTAGTGTTAACACAATACAATCAGGCTGTCTGCCACTTGCTGCAGAGTTCAGTACCACACTCACAGGCTGACTTCTGTAATTTTCATGTTTTGCTAATAAATGGGCAAATGGCATTTCTCACTTTTGGAGCCTCAGATTATGTGTTACAAAAGGAAACACTTTTCATCCTCTTTAGGCAAAATGGTTGGGTGGGGAACCAACTTAACATCTTTGTGGAAGGTAAGAAAAGCAAAAAAATAAACCAGGAATCCCAGAATATTTTCTTGAGTTGCACACTTGAAAAGTGCAGAAAAGCTATTGTTAAAATAGGTTAGCACATTACTTACTACTTAGCCTAAGAAATGGAAAACTGGAATAACTATAGAGGGGCTCTATACTATAACCCTCTGAGAGGACCTTGAGAGGACTCCTCATAAAAATTTGCCTACTTCATAATCCCAGAGACAAACAGACCATTGAGGCATGTGAGACTTACCAGGGCATCTACTCTGGAACCCCTTTGGTAGCACGGTTATGTTGGAGGTGTGAAGCCAGCCCTTCTGTTTTCCCTCACCAATCCACAAAAAGGAGCGTTATGATTGTGTTGAGCTGTGCTGCTTTTTTGACTCAGCAAAGAGGGAGCAAGGGAAACATACTGTATGGAAAAAACATTTCAAAATAAGCTCTCCCCCTTCTCTACAACATCTAGAGCTGTCTCTAAGGGACAGAGTTTAGGTTTAGACTTTGCAACAGGAGAATATGCTCCTTTGGCACCTCATATGACTTTCTCTGAACTTTCGCTCAGTATTAATCCACTAAGTGACTGTAAGGAATTAGTGGGAATAAAAAAGAAAAAAAGAAGGCTTTTTTTCATTGGTGGCTGTGTGGGACTGTATTTAAAGAAAAGCAAATGGTTCTTTCCATATGTTGAATGACATTCAAGATCCAAATGAACATTTGTTTTTACCTTAGACATTCATCAGGAATGTGCTGGCAAATATCACAGGCAGAAAAATTGCTGCAAAAACTGGGCAGGGATTTCTATTGTTCAATGTGCTTTAACTGTTCTTTGCTATAGCGCTTTTAATTAAAGGCTATTGCTTTGGCATTGGAGTGCTCCAATTTTACCAGAAATTGTGACACTAAATATACCATATATTACAAGGACACAATCTAAAGCATATTAGCTCAGCAGTTGCATCCTTAAATGCCTACAAGTTACAACATGTCAGAAAATATGGGTTAAAAGGGTTCCAGAACTGAAGCCTAGTCAAAGGGAAACAGCAAGAGAGTTTTATTTTACTGCCTGCTCTGACAGGTCACTGGATTTTGATTATGCAGTCAGATATGGTATTCATCCCCTTGATAATGAAAGGTGGGTGGCTGGCTGGAAAGAAAAGGCACGCAAGATAGCTTTTGGTCATTGTCTGCGCTATTTCTAGTAATCCTCCTTGCTGTCTAACTCATATGTTCAGGAAGGATTTGGGCCTGTGGGGTAAATGGAATTGAAATCTCTCAAGAGGAAAAAACGATAAGGAAACAATGTGTACTTGCCAGCATTTTTAGGAGAAGATGTTTAACAAAAGAAGGAGCCTGTATTCTGTATTAGATTACTGCATTGCTGGCTGTATTGCTTTCATTGCTGTCTCACAACTCCAACTCAAGACAATAGAAGGACTATTGCTGCTTTCCCAGCTCCTTGCTGAAACTTTACCAGCTGGATCCAAATATCACTGATCAAATGTCATAATAATGCAGATCACTCACCATTTAATAAATATACATGGTATTATAGGGCGATAAAGGCTTAACTACATTTCATTTATGGTCTAGTGTGGACTGGGAGAACACACGTGGTATAACTAGGCAATAGATCAGCTGCTCAGCTACTCTGTAACTTACCTTTTTTCTTCTTTTTTTTTTTTTTTAAAGATCTGCAGTGCACCAAGTCAGATTTCCAGATGCTCCTTCCCAGCCTGAGTCCAGCATCTCAAGCCTCCTGCAGCAGAGGACATGACTGTCAAATTCACAGCTTAACAGATAATTCAAGAGAAATGTAACAGCTAAATTGACATTATTGGAACAGCTGCTTCCGTGGTAATGGCAGCCTACAACAAAGACAAGGAAAGGGAGTTCCCTGCCCTGCTTTCCTAGCACCCTCTGGAGGAAAGGTGTTCTTGGCCTTCATGGAGAGTGAGTTACCAGCTTTGAGTCAAAGCTTCTGAGGAACAACTATGATGGTGCTGTTGGCACAGTGTGATCGGGCAGAATTTTGTATCCACCCTCATGCAATTAGGAAAAAGCATACCTCAGTTGTCCAGCAATGGACAAACACAGCGAAGTTGTTGACGTCCTCAA
>NW_009930962.1:20280-142655 GCF_000696875.1 Nestor notabilis
GCCAGCTAATGTCCACATGGATCTTGGGTACTCAGAAAGAGCAAATCTGTTTCAGGCTCATGCTTACCATGGTCCTGCAGCTTGCACCTTTCTTACCACCTTTCCAAAAGGGATGCACCAGGTTCACGAGCTTCTACTTATGCTGTGATGCCAGAGGCATAACATTGGGATATGCTTCCACCATGGCAGCATGTGGAGCTCTGTTTACCATTTGTATTTATTTGCCCAGATCATCTTCTCAATCAGTTTTACAGATGTTTAGTTCCAATCACTGTAGACTGTGACATTTAATATCAAATACTCTTCCAACATTCCCACATTAATAAACACAAACAGTGAATCCTCTCTCTGTTGTAATGATGATTTCTGGCATCATTTAAAAGTGCAGAATATTATGCCAGTATTAAGAATTGGTACAGCTTCATGCAATGTTGGAATATATATTCAAAACCTAATTTACTTGAGTTGTAATGTTAGGATTATCCTTCTGTCTTTCAGGACTGATGCTTCATCTGGAGAATGCTTAATTTTGTCTTGTCAATGAGTGTTAACTCAAATGAATTGTTCCAATCTGTTTACTTTGTCCCTTTCTGACAAATGCAAATTATAATTAAAAAGGAAAAAAAAAAAAAAGAAAAAATAAAGAAGAAATGCAAACAGCATTGAAAACCTGGTATGACAACACTGTGGTGATTTTTCTACTCTTAAGTCCACATCAATAAGCAATTTAACAATAGGAGAGCTCTCAATGGGAGACCAACAGATGAAATTATTGTATAGCAGATACGTGGAAGAAATTTTTTCTTTGCTTATGTAATTGCATGCAGCCATCCTTGTGTGAAATCCCCCATCAGATTACAGGGTTTGTTGTATGTAAATTGAAGACTAAATGCTTGGTAGCACCTTTCAGCCCTGCAATGCTGGAAATGAGTTTTTTAATAGGAAATTAGATTAGTAATATTTTAGTCAACAAAAATGCAGAAAATTTCTGCATAAAGATGAGGAAATTATTTATGCAAACTGACTTTAAAAAACAAGAATGAACAACTGTAAAAATCTGTATAGTACTATTCAGAAAAATTTCTTTACATTACATTATTTTTTAAACAAAGAATGGGGTATTCTAACACAAATTATTTCTACTTTGCTGGATATAGTATTAACTGAGCTTTCAGTTAGCAACAGGTTGCATAATTTAGTGGCTTCTTTTTTTAATATGATTTTATACAGTTCTCAAAGTGAGAAATGTTAAAAATTACAATGAACTCAGTTGAGATTATAAAATAGACTTTTGCAAGCCATCAACCAGGCACTAAAACAAGAAATAGCCATTTCCAGTCCCTGTTATGCTGCAGTTTATTAGATTAACCTTCAGAGAATTTCAAAAGCTAATGTAAGAAAAGACTTTTTGGACTTAAAATTCCTTTGGAAATGCAAAAGTAGTTCCTCCAGCATAAATTTGCCTTCCCTTGTAGCTAATAGCCAGAAAAAACTTATCAGGTATTAATAAATTGTTAATATTATTTGTAAACACTTATTTTATTAAATGGTTCTTGCAGTTTGGGCTGGACCACAGAGCATTGCTGAGAAAACTAAGGAAGATGTCTCTCATGGACAAGAACCAACAGATGGTTGGAAGAATGAAACAAAGTGTACATCACCATTACTCATGCAGTTTTAGGCAAAGACATTCCTGTTCCTAAGAGCCTACTGGCTTTTAATAGCCTGGCTACAGTTGAAGTATTACAAGGTTTTGAGCTTTCCCCTAAGGAAGATATAAAATTTGATTGGTACCTAGAAGGGGGTCTCAGACTTCAGCAAGATCTAGTTGGGAATAAGAATTAAATCAGTGGAGAAGTGAAAACTAGTATCTTCTCCAGCTTGTTCAACACAAAGGTGATAACTGTTCTGGACTCCTGGCAGAAGGCTGCAGCTCCTCAAAATCTCTTAAAATTCCTCTAGAAAGTTCTTCAGCTTCAAACAGTGACCATGGGAATGAATGTCTTTTTTTCACAAGGAAGACATGTCTCTCTCTCTCCCTCTATAAAAGCTTTAAAGAAGTATTTCCTTAGATAAATGAAGAGACCTGAGGAACCAATTTTAATTGCCAAATATAGCAAGTCCCCAGCTATTACTTGTTCCAGCAATATGCTCTCTACTTATAAATAAGAATATTGCTAGAAAGAGGAATACATCTAAAATGGGACAGTCATGCACCTGTTCCAAAAAGCCATATAAAACAACTTTAAAAAAATCCTTTCACACTGAAAAAAGCCTCCAAATATTTACTAGCTCTTACTGCCAACAATAGTATTCTGTTCTATACAGGATAAAACATAAACAAAGCCCCTAGTCCCCAAGGACTGACAATCTAAACACACCCCAGGGAACCCACAGAGGAAATAACAGAGGGACAGTAAAGTTGTTTTATTTGTTGCATTGTTAATATCTTAATTCATATCTTAGTGGCTACATGATAGACTGAATCTATAGGAGGGTTGTGAGTTCTGCGCTGGGGTTACTCCCAGCTAGTTTTTCCCTTTGTATGTCTTTGAGGCCTTTGAGGAATAAAAAGCAACTACTGTGGCTGTAATGGGAACAATAGTGTAAGGGGAGAACCTTTTTGCTCACAATTTACTTCTCTCTTTCACTCTTCATTTCTTTCCTTATTTTCCTAAGACAAAGATTACTTCAACAAACAAGCAGATTAAAATTGGATAACTGAAGCTATTATCACCCATGGCTGTCATCCCTCCCTTTCTGACAGATGTCACTGCAGTTTTCTGCTCAATGTGTGAATGTAAGCCCATTCCAGACCTTGGTTGCTGTGAGATGTGCAGCTGAAAACAGTATTTTGGGAGCCAATTTGCAAGGGAAGTGGGTCCTGGCATCCTTTGGAAGGGCACAAGCAGCTTCCTGTTCCATCCTGCTGTCTTTAAACCACAGTCACGTCTGTCTGAGCTCTGCAACCACCAGCCAGTCAGACAGAGAGTGATACTTCTAAGGAATTATTATTTTTTTTTCACAGTAGATAGCATGCAGTGGGCATAAATATTTCCAAAACTTCCCTGAACTTTTTTTCTTCCTCCAAAGCTCCTGGGCTTGCTGTTCTTCATCTCATTCAGACAGTAGTCTGCACAGTCCCTACAACTGCCTGCGAAGTGTGCGCTGCACACAGAATAGAAATCAAAGCCATATTCTTTAGTCTGCTTTTGTGTAATCCCAACTCAAGCTTCCAGTCTCAATTTTTAAAATGTGATTAAAGTGTAAATTACAAAAGATAACACTAGTCCCAAGGACAGAAAAATATTAAAATATGTTTGCAAAGCTAAGAGAGAAATATCAATCACTGGCAAGAAGCAGCCTAGGATATGAATGAATTGCATGCCATTTAGAGAAACAAACAAATGCAATGGAATTAATCAGCAGATGTAAAAGAGAGTGTGATTCTGATACAAAATAGATGTAGGAGAGGGCATGAAACAACAACCATGTGCATCAAATCATCAGCTGGTTTCTGCACATATGGAAAAAACTGAAGAAATGCTACAAGATTTTTGCAAGAGGGTTTCAAGCTGGACATGAATTAAAGACAAATGAATCCAATCTGTGCCGCTTGCTTGCTTGCTCATATGTACACGCACACACACAAATCCTACTTTCATGAAGTCAGTTCCCCATCCTGGATTTCTGACCCTTGCTCTTCTTTTGCCACATTAGGCATAAACTTTAAATTGAGTCTGGAAGGTCAGGGTGTGGTGCCACAACAGCAGCATGAAATATAGATGCGTTTTTTTCTACATTTGCATTCCTGACAGATTCCTCACAACTCCTATGAACAAGACTGAGGGCTTGGGAGAGAAAGATGTAGAAACAGTCAGGCACAGCAAATAGAATTAGGAAATATTTTGAAAATAGACTTGCAAGCCAGGACACGCAATAGCAAAATTCACTTTAAGTCTCAACAACGCAAGTTCAAAGGTTTGAATTACTCAAGAACATCCTGTGTTTAGCCAACACTGCTAATCTGGCGCATCTCTCCTTTGTCTGGCCAAGGTTTCTTCCCTTCTCTTCTTAACGTACCCAGCAGAGATAAATGCAATGTTACAGACACTCATAAACAGAGGAAACGTGAGCAAAACATCAGCACAGCTTTGAAAGGCAGGCCATATATCTGCAGTCATGATGGGTTTAAATTTTGTTTTCTTGTTCTTCCTGCTGTTTGCCAGGGATAAACGGCAATTGTGCTTTCCGACCGTATTCAGCTGGGCTCTACGCCATTTTTTGCTGGTTTTGATGGCAAAGTTCTCAAAGACATATATTAAACTATCTGACCCATGTAATAACTCACTAGGGCTGCACTTTTGTTTCCAAGGAGGCCCTATAAGAGGGGAAGTAGGGTTTTTTTTAGAAAGGCATCAGTCTTCTGCACTAGTAATATTAAACTTTCCCATGGAGTTTCAATAGCATTAGCAAATTATTTTGATAAAAAACCAGCACACTTTGCAGATGTTTTTCTGGGGGTTTCAAAAGGGAAAAATATGTAAGCTTTACACCCACTCCTTGATGTTTTAAGCTCCCTTACAGTCTGCCCTGTGACGATTCCTAAATACACTAATGTTAGAGAGTTAATCTCATAATGGTAATGCATCCACAAACAAATTACTGCAGTAGTCTAGTTACCTCAATTAACTTTTAATCTATTCACTCTGCAGAACTAAAGGTCATTTTCTATTAAAATATCTCCCTCCCACTTCCTTATCACCCTTTGCAACTTACGGGAGTTAATATTAGAAATCCTGTCCATGCTACGTTAGGAAGACAGGATGACAAAGCCAGAAAAAGACCTTATTCTTTACTAACATAACACAGACATGACCCAAAGAGAACATCTGCCTTCCTTCATGAACACATCTAATTATGGCAAATTGTTAACACCTTGAAGAGGAATTTCATAGAAGGGTAAACTTTAACATATGCCATCCTCACACGTAAAACATCCCATACTTCATGCTTTTCCAAACATATGCACTTTTTCCTACAACAGTTTATCAAAGACTTTATTTTGAAAAGGACTTCAACCTGTTTTCCATTCCTCTGGATGCATTTTTTAGTGCTTGCAATTATTTGCCTGTCCAAATAATTCCATAGAAACATCAAACTATGTAATCTGGGAATGCAGTCAGGACATAAGACACCAAGGCCTGCAAAACTGCAAATGCAATTATTTCTTCACTCGCAACTTGAAGCCACCGCACTCTTGCAAAATTGTGCCTTTAGTTTATTTGGACACTGAAAGCTGCCTGTCCACCTTGCAACTCCTGCTACTCTTCCCCTTGAGTCCCACAGTAAAGTCACAGTCAATAATTTGACACTGTTATTGCCATGGCAACAGCCTGATGTCATGCATATACAGAATTATGATTGACATTCCTGCAGTATCCAACAAAAGGGGAAGAGGGAGAAAACCAGACACAGCTCCAATACTAATGGGGGAACCAGTATCACCGGCACTGTAAATATTGCTGTATTCATAAATCTGCTTTCTTCTGCTTTTCACCATGTCAACATTCCTGTGAAGGGGTCCCACCAAAGCCCAAAACACATACTTAGTGCAGAGGGGGCTTCCTCACACATGCCCAGATTTGGCCAGAGGACAGCGGGTGCCCTTCTGACAGTGCTTTCCTCAGGGAGAGAGCTCTATGCTACAGTACAAAAGATTTTTGCCACAGAGGTTAATCTTAAGAATGTACCTTTTAAATGTCATAGGTATGGCCGAAAATAACACGAGACATTACACTGAGTGTTTTTTCCCCTCTGAGGATAGTCTTCAGGTGTTCAGTTGGGCTGTAAATCTTTTTTTGATGATGTTTATCAGCGCTTACAGAAAGACACGCGCAAACCACTAGGAATAGGATAAAATAACATCTGTTAAATATTTTAAAACTCAATGTCTGCAGAGTTCTCATAAGGGTATACAGGCAATACCAAGACAAGGATGGAAACAGCCTTTTATTCTAAATTTCATATGTACACGGAAAGCTGTTTTACACAGCTTTGTAAATTCTGCGTAAAAGAGCTATTGTCATCCAATGTCACTGTGCTTATACTAATAACAACTTTTAAACATGGAGTACATTATTAACAACAAAAACCATTAACAAACAGGCATAAAAGACACAGATATGTGTGCTTATATTTCACATATATTCTAGAAACAAGTTGGCGCAAAAATAAAATGTGCCAGTAAAAAAAAATAGGCATTTTTTAAAATCACACAATACATGATTTTCTTTCTTGCTTTCTTTCTTTCCTTTTTGTACATGATACGCTGAGATCCATTCTCAAGCCTTTTCACATCAGGATTTTCAGGCACTTCAGCAACCCAGCTATATTTTTTACAATACGTGAAGTTAAGACCAACAAACATATAAAACAGCTGCTGCAAAAGAAATTCTCATATCCCATACGCACATTCAAATGTTACTCACTCCTGGAGCAACTTTTTTTGTTTTAGTTATTTTTGGATACTGACATGTTTTCAGGATGATGTGCAAGAGTTTGTCTCCGCTTCTCTCTCATTCATATACTTACATTTATTTTTAATGTAGAATCGTGATGCAACCATACAGTATACGGAAGCACAAGACAATTGTCCACAAAGCTTCACAAATTGTAAAAACAGTTGTTTTCTTTTCACTTTTTTGATCCAAAGGAAATGTTTGATTTCGTCTGCTCTTGCTTTTAAGCTATCTCCAAAATTTGCCCAAAGACAACAGTGTATCAGATGACCATGGAACGATATCCTCCCTAGTTCTCTTCCTAGACACGACTGTCATAAGACAAAATTAACTTAGAAGTAAAGCAAAGCAGAACTCAGTTGTATGTTTGTTCGTAATTTCCCATCTTCAATAAAATAGTAAAATATACTTATCAGGGGCTTGGCTGTGACTGTATAAAAAGTCTCTCTCCAGTTATTTCATTTGTAATGGCCTGTGTATTAAGATTATAAGGCAATTGTAACAGGATTCTCAGGATAATGGAAAGCTTAATATTGTTTTCCTCATGAGTCAGGATAAAGGCTTTTTTAATAAGCTCAGAGTGGGGAGAGAGAGAAAAAGAGTGCATATGTGCATAATAGGAAAAGGATAGTTTTTCAGCATACAGACACTTAAATATTGATCAACAAAGACTGGCAATGACTCCACCATAAAACATCTTAGAACTGCAACTGCGATCCAGAGTAGAGCTAAGCTTTCTCCACTCGAGTGATACGTAACCCTCCTCCTGACCCAAAAGAAATAAAAAAGAACATGTCAATGCTTCCTTCAACCTCAAATTCATTAATTTTATGCCACAAAGCTGCATGTTGGTGTAATAAGTCACTGCAAAGTAAAACACATTACAACAAGTCCTAGTAGTAAGCCATTGACAACTACTTGACTGGGCTATGGGACTCAGTACGCAGGGGCAGCGTTGCTCACTTCAGCTATGATTGTCAAATGGTGGAACATCCTTCCATGAATTCAACACTTGAGACAGAACAGCAAAGACATAAGGCCCACCAATGCTTTGCCTGTGTTTTTAAAGGCACTGAAACAGACAACGGATATATTCCTTAGTACCATCAGTTTAAAAAGTTTTCAAAATATAAGTCTTTGTATGAAAATGTCCCTTATTGCATAAGTTGATCTTCATTTTCTTCACCTCAAGAATAAAATGGTCTTCCCTTTTCTGGTGTTTGCAATCTGTTCAGCCTCGCTACCTGAGACGGTGAAGGTGGTACATCTTGCCTGAAAGGACCTTTAGGAGGGGTATAATTAGGGTCCTGAATTTTCTTATAAGAGTCATAGTTGCTAGGCCCTTCAGAAGAAGTTTTTTTTTTCAGTTGTTGTTCTTTCCGCCTCTGCTCTTGACGTAGCAGTTCTTGTGTTTCTAGCATTACTCTGGCATTGAAGCCATGTCCCCCCATATAGCCATTCCTTGATCCCTGATAGCTGGAATATCTGGGATTTTCCTTTGCAGTCTGGAATCCTTCTCCAGGGGAATAGCTCTGCTCCCAGGAGTCTTGAGATACAGAACTGGCATTTTTTCTGCTTTGCCTGGAAAGAAAAAAGAAGATACTTTTAAGACAAATATTCTAGTTCCACTTCTACTGTTACTGACAACAATCCCTGGAAAGAAGGGTGCTTCTGTAATGCCAGCAGGTTTTCCCCAGCTATATCATTCTACAGAAGTCATGTTCTCTTCTGCTGCAAAGAGGCATCGAAGAGGCATCTTACTTCTTTTGTTAGGAGAACATTTCCTATAGAGTTGAACTCTATTTCTGGGCCTCTCCAGGAGGAATATTTCATCGAATCATAGAATCATAGAATAGTTAGGGTTGGAAAGGACCTTAAGATCATCTAGTTCCAACCCCCCTGCCATGAGCAGGGACACCACACACTAAACTATGTCACCCACGGCTCTGTCCAGCCTGGCCTTGAACACCGCCAGGGTTGGAGCATTCTCATGAAAACCCATCCAAGTACTACAACCACCATCATGTTCTCAAGAAAAAAGTGCTACAGTTCAGTTGCAGATTAGGAAAGACCTAAGATGTGCTTCTTAAGAAACCAGGTAACAGCCAACACTTGTAAAGTCACTCATTAAAAATTTGAGTCTAGACTCACACATGATTAAAAATGCAACAGGCAGATCTTTAGAACACTTGCTCTAACACTGCACAAGACAGAAGATAAAGCTCATTATTGATAGGTAGTTACACAGATGACAGTTTCTTCCTCCCATTTCCAAAACTAAAGAATTTTGTGCTATCATCAGGACTGTTGCCCAGTTTGCTATAGTTCTCATAAAAGAAAAGGCGGAGATAACCTTTTTTGCTCATTTTTTGGCTCCAAGGGGGTAGACAAATAAATCAAATACATATGGGAATTATAAATTCTTATCTCTTTTCACAATAAACCAGCACATTATTTTAAAGACAGATTATGGTTTTGAAATAGCTTTAATTTACTATCAAGCTGCTAGATGCTTTTATGAATTTAAAATAAGATTGTTGATGATAAAGCAAAACAATTTTGTGCGGCAGCAAAAGAGATACCCATTTTGAGATTAAAATTAGTGTATGAGAATCAAGCAGTAAACCAGAATATATTGCGACATTAATCAATAAGAAATTCATTTAGTTGTTTATATATGACTTGGTTTCTCATGTCAACACACATGACTCAATGTGGCCTCACCCAATGAATATGCAATAAAGACATAGGAGACCCAGAGAATATTTCTACCATTAGCAAAAGCAAAAAGTCATCTAATGTTTTCACAATCTTCCTTCGACACATGTAATTTGAAAATGACCATATCCACCTTACTTCATAATAGATTTTGAGGCCTCTGGATGAAAAGTGTTGATCAGGACAAATGTAAATTATTACAGCATAAATTACAACATAATGTAAGTTCTTATGCAAATTTTTATAGCTGGTCTTGGTATTTGCATATCCAACTTCGCCAAAGAAACAATGTTTCTGTGCCATGTTTTATCACTCCCTGGAGCAAGAGCAAATTGAACGAACCTCTGTAGGCTACGAAACTGTCAGGTTTCTGATCTAGAGCTAGATAAATTTTAAGTGCTAGAAAATTAACTTGGAGTTAAACATTGCTTTTACAGTTTCACATGGGACAAGAGGATGACTAGCTGAACTGATTTAATTTACTGACTTTTCTGGTACTTGTTCAAAATTAGTTGGCCCACTTTCCCTGTCTTTCTGGGAAGATCCTTTAAAACTGACTCAAGAGTTTATTTGCCGTCACTACTAATGATTTGAATGTACAAAGGGGAAAAAAGGAGGATCCTAGAGACTATACAAGATGAAAAGCAGCAAAGCTCAAGAATGGATCCAGTGCAGAAACTTTAATCATTACAAAGCCGCAGTTGCAGCATTAAGCTTGGGACCTAAGTTTCAGAATAACAGTAAGATTTCTTTAAAGATCAGTCACAGAGTCACAAGCAGTTTGTAAAGCTAGAGAACGGGTTGTCCCAGCTTGTTATAGGAGTGTCATGGTATTTACAGCACTCAACTTTTGCCCAAGGTCCTGAAATTCATTCTGCTCTCAGCACAGCTCAAATATCCAGAGTGCTCAAAGTCATCAAATTATCATTAATTACTCAGTAACATGCAGTGCTAGCTTGCTATAATTTCTCATGTTGAAAACTGCCTTGAATGAAGTTCTCAGTCTAAACAAGCATTTCTATGACCCAAAGCATTATTTTACAAATTTCTTGTAAATTAATTTTCTCCTTAGAGTTATTAATTTCTGCTGCTGGAACTGTATTCAGCTATCTTCCAACTTTTACATGTTACCAGTGATTGAGCAGAACAGGGGAAATGAGTTTTAAGAATCATAGCTTTAAAATCAAAAATACCCTCCTCAACTTAAATGTGACATTAGCATCAGTGCTCTTCCACCCAGTCTGTGCATTGCTGGAACTAGCAAAATTGAAAGAGAATTTCTCAGGAAAAACACTATGGCATTAATAGATGTGGTTACTTCAGAAGGAAGGTAGAGATAAGAAGCAAAGGGAATATTAAAGATCTTCAAAATGACTAACTAACAATATAAGAAAACACATTAACTTTACATTTTCCTTTCCCACCTTCCAAATTTAACAGAAAGATTCTACACTGAAAGATGCTATAGCATGCGAAAATCTGAGAGATCTGTTTTACTTTCGAAGATGTTGGTAGGATGAAACTTCACGCTTAGAAAACTTTGATTATGAAGCTTCTATTTGTTTCCCAAAAAAAAAGGGAGTTATGGTACACTTGTTAAAACATATATTGTCACAAAATTTTTTTTACATACCATTTCCACATGTACACAAAAAGTAACAGGACCTTGTTGGAAAGGAATTTGACATTAACTTCTGGTGTTAAGGATTCTCCATTTAACCATTGCCACTGATATTTGAAAATACACTATTTGCGCAATGCTTGACTATGATAGTTAATTTACAATTCTAGTCAAACAAATTTTAATAATTCTTAAAGCTAAATATCAAGTAAATATCAATTTTTCCTAAACAGCAAAGCTAAGATTTTTTTTTAATACAAATTTTTTTAGATGAAAAATGTATTATTTTTCAGCATTCCTTTGCTAATTGACCCAGTAATTTAGAAGAAATATATATACTGGAAACTTGAAGGTCCTTGATTTTTTTGATACAGTTTCTGAGTTCTGTATTTTTTTGTTTGAGGTCTTGAGATTCTTTTTTCCTTTTAATATTTGCTCTGTATTAGCATCACAAAGATAGAATTTCTATCCAGTAAAGAATTAGGCAAGAGAAAAAATATCGTCTGACATGTCAAAAGGGGATAACCCATGTCATGCTCAGGAGAGTTTTGTAATTTCAGAAAATTAAACTGGATAGTGTGTCACAAAGAATAGCTTTGTTTCGGCGTCTCAGTTCTGTTGGGTGCTCAATTCTGCTGAGTGCTGAAATCCCACTGAAATCAGCTCTGAAGTAATCCTCCTAAAATAAAAGGCTGCCACATGCTCTCACTTAAGAAATTTTGTGCCTCTTCCACACCAAACACATTCCACCTTATATCAATGCTAAACAAAAGTGTCTGCACAAAGTACAACATTTTCCTCCCACAAATGAAATTAGATCTAGGCTCGTATACACCAAATAGCTTCAGACAGTTACCATACCTGGGTAATGAGCTGTACTGACGCTGAGCTTGTTGGAAACTCTCTCTTTCTTCTTGCCGCTGCCGCTGCATTTGAACCTCTACTGATACTGAGTGTCTGCCACTCTGTGAGTATGTCTTGGTGCTTGGCTACAAAATAAAGATGAAAATGTCTTCAACAGAGAAGAAAAATACCCACAAAAGAGCTACCATTTAAATTGCTATTGTACACATATGGTTACATTTGTTTCAACATGTGGTTCAAGTATCTTTTTCACAATAATTAGATTAAATTCTGACCCATAACAGTGACCTGTGCTGTTGTACCATTTCTGAGATGTATCAAGAAAATATTGGTCCAGAATGGATTATGGTATATAGTAACACTGAAATTTCAGTTAGGTTGGTGGAACAGATCTTCAGACACTGTAAGTTAACCTAGCTATGGTAATGCTAAGTTTTACACCCCAATGAGGGTCTGAGGGAGGATGGAGCACAGCAGCTCCTTCAAACCTCACCAATATGCTCAAGTGATGCTCTCTCATAGTGAAGCCATCCTCTTTTGTTGTTGGTCCAGACAGGCACCAATTGCTTTTCCAAGAGACAGGGAAACATTTTCTGGTTCGACGTGATCAAGTAGATAGATTTATCAAGTTCCTCATGGAGACTGGGGAATCCTGTATCTCTGAGAAGGATTTTAGGTAACATTTTCATGAGGTAACAGTTTGAAACTTTGAGGCCAATAATAAGAGCAAGTGAAAACGGATGGCCTTTCTGGGAATACAGAGCATTACCTGTCAAGATCTGACATAATGTCTTCATTCAAACTTTAGATAATGAAAAAGTTTACTTTTCTAGAGAGAGCACTTTTCATTTTACATCACTACTGTCATCAGATTTTGTGATTTCGAATTGTAAATAAGGTGCTATAAAAGTCATAGAATGTTATAGGTTTTTTTTGTTTTAATAATACAGTTTCACCTAATGAAGAAATAGATCATTATTTTATCTATATGTACTTAAAATTACCAGTTCTATTCAAAACACGTAAGCCTAATTACTCAGAGGTTAGGGAGCATAACTACTTGTCTGAGCCTGGAACTGAAACAGCTTGTCTCAGACTCGCTTTTGTTAAAGCATTTTCGCCTTTTCATCTGTACCTTCCCTCAAAACAAACACATCCTGGTTTTGCCATTATAATTTCTGCAGCAGAAAGATATCATAATGGCTCACGAATATCTGTAAGATGAAAGGCTTTGCAAAAGCTTCATAAAAAGAAGTCAAGGTTTATAAACTAGAAAGTTGCCATTTGTGACATAAAGTTCTCCTTTGTCTTACTATCCAATAAATTGCCTGCAGGTAGCCAGAAACACAACAAATTTGAAGCAGATGTACAACATTTAGAAAGTTCATTTTCGATAACTTAACTAACAATAAGCTTCTGACAGGGCATCAGTCTTGGCTCAGAATTTAACAGATACAATTTGGCGAACAATTGTCTTTTCCATTATGAGGAGATTCTCATGCAAAAGAATCAGAACGCGAAAGCATAGACTATTAGACTATGAGTAATGAAGAACTTATTTAAGAGAATCCTTAATACAACATTGATGTATATTTCAGAATAGACTTATTCTGTAAAAACCTCAGTAAAACAGTATTTCTAATGAAAAATGCTTTAGGAATGGTGTGATGAAGCAACAAGTTGAGAAAACAGTATTGTGCCTCAACCTTGCGAGATATTTTCTTAGAGATGAATAAGCTGTAAATGTATATGTATGTCCAAACCAACAACCCCCATGGAGATTTCCTACTATATTAAATAAGGGCAACACATAGAGAGCAGTGTTTTAGTTATTGCATATGTCAACATTTCTAACTTTCTTGACTTTATTGAGAGTCTTCTGACATTTGGTATTTTATTGAAGGGCTCAGCTTATGGAAGCGAGCAATTACCTGAAAATCACAAGATCTACTTGTGAATTCTCTCCAGTGTGGTTATAAGCAGTTTACAGAGAACCATAGGGAAACTCAGAAGTTTCCATCTCAACTTCTCCATAAGGAATAAAAACATTTAAACTAAGATTTTAGAGCAAATCTCCTCATTTCATGGGTTCTACTTTAACAATGTTGGAAAGCTTGCAGCAACATTGTGTCATATGTGAGAAAGTAGTTATCACAGCTAAGACATGAAATCAGAATTGCTTCTTTTTATTTGAAAACACAGTTTCAAGTTGGCGGGGTTTTTTTTTTGGGGGGATGGGGGTCAGTTCACTGTAAATATAACATACTGAAAGATTTTACAGTACAGGGAATGGTTAAATTACCAAACAGGTGGAGTGGAAATTGAGCTGCTGCTTAATTTAGGTTTTTAGAAAACACTAAAGTGCATCATCTAGAAAGCATGAATGCAAGTACATGCACACACATGTGCACAGGCCTGAAGTTACCACAAAAGCCTTTACTAAAGTGACAGAGCTTTAAAAGCCCTAATGGACTATGAATGGATTAAAATCAAAACGTAGCTTCAGAGATTTTTTATTTTTTTTTAATGCACAAAGGAGCCAGTGGTTAAATAGAGGCAGGGGCTATCACGCCTGTCTGCCCACTGTAGGGCATGCCCAGAATAACTGGACCTGAAGAGCCAGGTCTGGATTCTCTGCAGTTCACAAAGAATTTAATCTAATGGACAGCATTTATAATTTGATGGGTCTAAAAGCAAACATCTAAAATCCATTATCTGATTTTCTGAAGGTATGAGTACCTGTATGCCCTGTTAAACTAAGTGGATTTGCAATACTTAACTAATCTGAAAAGGATACTTATTTAGAGTCCTGTCTGCATGTTCACATCTACAATAAGTCGTTTCTATAATCAATTCTGCTATCTGATTTTCAGTATCCAAAAATATGTCAATGAGACATAAACTCCTTCTGTTTGTAATCAAATATTCCATATCATAACACATAGGTATATTCAACCATCTTATTAATGAAAAGACCTTTCTTTCAAATCTTTTCATTAAAAACCTCATACCATAGTGAATCCCTTTGGTATATAGTTATGATGATATAAAAACATAGAATACTGCTTTTTGGATCCTTAACTTGTTCAGAAAAATGCAAATCACCATACAGTGATTTATATTTTTAGTATGCTTTCAATTAAATTATCTAAACCAAAAATATTTATATCACAAGTAACTTTAGTCTTCAAAAGCTAAATGGTTATTTTGTCTTAGTCCCCAAAGTATTCTTTTATACATACATATTTATATAAAATATATACACAAACACACATCTATATAAAAGTATACCCCATTTCTGTCAGCAGAAAATGGAGGTAATTAAAAAAAAAAAGTGGATTATTTTCACATCTTTCAACAGCAACCAAAGAACGCGTATAAGGAATACACATAACACAGTAATTTTAACATTGATATCAACACAAGGCTCAGTAAAATTATAACAATCTGAAATCATCCAACAAACCTGGCAACAGCTCAGTCTTCACAGCACAAATTGATAAGAACTCTGGCCTTGTTTGCAGTGAGATGTATGACAAGCACTGACCTTTTAAATCAGGATGCGGTCAAGGCCACAATAACAACCAAGGCTGCATTATACAAATAAATGTATGTTCATGTCTTCCACAATACATTTAAGTGGCAATGATAGTTATCGCGTTCAGCATTGTTAAACAATACTCAGTATGTAAAACTGGGCTTTAAGATACATGAAATTACACAGCTCTTTTCTCAATGAGGCATTATTTTAAAACCAGGGCTGCAATGTTAAAAGTTTCTACAGATTTCTTGCTTTATGCAAACATTTTTTTCAGTTCACAGAGAATGTATGTCCATGGCTCACATTGCACTGACCACTACCAGCAGTAAAGGGCAGCATATTTTACAGATTGAAGTCCCTCCTCTCTTTCCTAGCTACGTCTGTGGCTGCCCATGCAGTTTCTTTCCCTGCAGAGTGGCATTTCTGCCTATGAAGGGTAGCTATTCTTGATGGCAGCATGGATGCTCCAGGACTGGCATAGATCAAAGTTGCCACAGAGATCATGGGGGTGACCCAGGTCTTCAGTTAGATTCAACCAGTTCAGGTGACAGGGGATCCACCAGTTGAGGTGACGCTCCTATCCAACAGCCTACTCCCATAGGGACAAGCTTGGAGTAATGCTTACTCAGAATCATAGATCTCCTTTGTGTTGACAGAGACACAGTTAATAGGTAGATTAATAAAGGAACAAGTCCCTTAGTATTTTCTCAGTTAATAAAAAGACCATTATTTAATAGAAAAGAAGTGTGGTAATTTTTTCCAGATTAAGCTCTGTGTTTAACCAAAAAGTTTCAAGTTCACCTGGAAGTCGCTAGATACAAGGTCCCCAAAACATCCATGGTTCTTACTGTTCAGCAATTAGACATAGATGAGATTAAATAGTAAATGACCTTGACTGCTTTATGTGTAAATGTACTTGGCATAGATGAGAGCCAATACAGTAACTGTGTATGTTAAAATTCAGAATGATAAAAAAAATTCAGTGGTTCTGGGACATGTCCTTGAAAAATATTACTTCCATCTTTTTGTTTATGTTGTTATGGTGAACAGAATATGTAGCAATATTTCTCTTAAAAATTGTCAACAGGTATGTGTATTAATTCAAACACCATATAATAAGAAAAATCTCATCCCTTTGCGCAGCTTTCTATGGTGCATATGTAGGAAGTTGAACGGTGTGGTATGGGATAAAGATTTCCATTCTGTGTATGGCAGCAGCAGAAAGAAAATCTTCAGCGTGGTAGAAACAAATCACTTACTTGGCACTGAAATTCTGCCTGCAGTATTTACATGCACTGCTTGACTGTGAGCTATAAATAGTTTATTTACAAACTGAAATTGTTTCATTTCTTTTTAAAATCTTCTATCTTCATTTTCCATTTTGTAAAAATTGAAAGATTGAAACTAGCGGTGGAAAAAGTTTAAAATAGGAAATTTTAAAGTCAGAGTTTAAGTCTTGGCACAAAATAGCTGGTATTTCATGAAATTGTTTCCAGGTTTGACACAGAATGGATATTAACCACACAGCTGAAGATAAACTACCTGTGGAGAGACTGCCCTTCTTAACTTTGATTTTCCCTCTGAAACAGATTTGGGTAGGAGGAACAGCTCCATTAGGTATCACCTAATATCTTGAATAAAATACCCTGAAAGAGACTCTTAAAATGGATTCATCATAGAAAGAATTAATATACTACTTTTCTTTCTTATTAATGTGCTGAGTAATTTTACATAATTTACAGCCTGATATAAACTTTAAAATGTTTGTTTTGAATATAGTCTGGTATTAATTTTCCAGGTAAAATTAATATGTTATAGTCGAAATTACAGCAATAAAAATCAGGCTTTTGTTTTTCTGAAATAATTCATTATGGTTTTATGGTCAAGGACGTGACTACAGGGATAAGAAACAAGTACTGTAAACAGATTAAAAAAAATATTTTTCTTTACATCTGTCTTCAAGAGAAGACCTGCACATCAACAGCCAGCAGAAAAAAACCTGCATAGTACCTATATTTTCTGAGCACTTATCTATCAGGCCACGCCTAAGTATGTTATTAGGACTTCTGGAGTCTTCCCTCTATGAAAATCATGCAATTATTTATGTTTCACAAATTTAGCGCATATATAAATAAAGCTATACTCAGACAAGTCAGGTAGTAGATTTATTTTGACCCAGTTAGCTTTTCTCTTTAGAAAAAAAAAAAAAATTTTTATTTGATTCCTAAATATTTAAAATAGAGTTTGCTCAGCTGGTTTCTCAATGCCAGTTTTCTCCCACCATCCAAATAGGTCCAGGATGGCAGGAGATGAATGTATTTGTGAATTTAATTTGCCACTTTCCATTTTTGGCACTGATTATTTTATTAAAGAGGAAGAAATAATTCACCAACTTTTGTCCCTCCAGCATCTTTGTGATTATTGGTGTGCTGCTACAAGTAGGACTGGTAAGCAGTTGTAGTGTTTTTAATGGATTTAATATGCTCTTTTTTGAAATTGGATTGTTCACTCCCATGACGTTTAGGGCTGTAACGCTGTGGTTTTGTTATTGAAGGTAGGGATCTGTTAATTAAGACGTGACTAGGCAAAAATACAAGATATGGAACAAAGTACAATCAAAATCCTCCCAACCTCGGCAGACCCAATACTACTCTGAAAAGAACAAAACCCACAGGCTCAACTTTGGAACCAAACAGAAAAATCAGCCGCACAAGAATCCTTGCATTGGTATAAAATGCCATAGCAACAGCAAGGGTCTTAAATATTAGCAGACATACTGTGGTTCCACGCAATTCTCCATGCCCAGATACACCTTTCTGCAAATTCTGACTGGAATTAACACCAGCAGGATTAAAATGGATTAATAACAGTTTATGGGCTTTTTTTTTCTTTTTTTCCCCCTGTGTGACATCAGGCATACAGTATTGCTCTTGAAACCCTCTTGTACCTTTGAGTTTTTTGAAACACCAAACATAAAAAAGCAATGTACGAGAAAAAAATATGAAGCCTGAGAAAGTTATCTTAAAATAAATAAATGCAAAAGCCCCTTCCATAAAGCTTTGACTCAGCTGCAGAACTAGTGGATTTTAGAGATGGCTCAATGTTGCAACAGTTAGTCAGTTATTAAACCTTAACAGTGTGTCATTCAAATGGCCTTGAGCAGAAATGGTACGCTGCTTAATAGACGGTGTCATCTCATTCCATCACTATCAGTTTTTGTTCCTGTTGAGCTGCCTGACTCTGTATGAACACTCGTAGGCAGTCAAGTGTTTTGTTTACTGGCAGGGCAAACACAGCCAGGCAAAAAGTCCAGCTCTGTCACATTGCTCATGTACAAAGAAAGAGCCTTCACCTGATAGGCACAGCCAGAAAAGGATGGGGTCAGGCACTGGTCTCTCTGCCACAAGTATCACTCAGAGTAAGCATGATATAGTGCTCCACGGTATGGAGATCTGCCTCCAAGCCGTGGAGGAGACTGAAGGTATTTGTCACAAGTATCTGGACTCCTGTGTCACAGGCCATTAATAGTCTGGGATGGATTGGAATTGGTGATGTTCACAGGATCGTTTTGATAATATATTAGCAGGTTTCTGAGCAATTGAGCTCCTCTGAATATCCTCAGAGCTGCCAGATTTCCATCAGTATCCACTACTTATACTTCAAAGTTTGTGTTCACCTACACTTTTCTAAAGTAACCAATAGCCCCACATCACATCAGCACTTTGTTCCCTATCCTCAACCCTCCCATCAGCTTGTTAATGAGAAATGCAAACTACTTGTCACCTCCTAGCACACACTTCTCTGTGGAAGGATTTTTCCTCTCTTTCTGTCCAAACCAGGTCAGAGTTGGCTGCTGTCCTGCAGCTCAGATGCTTCTCTAGATGTAAAGCCTTTTGTTTATGTCAGCTGTGCAACCCGTCTCCCTCAGGTGAAAACACACTTTTCGACAATGGTCCACATACAGGTGCACTTTTCATTGCTGTGGTTTGTAACCAACAGCTTACAGATGGAGAAGACTGAAAAGACGTTGACAAATGTATCTAAGTATTTTCCTGCATACCTATTATAAACCGTTTTTGGTTTTTTTTGTGACACTGGTATTTAGTGATGCATCTGGATCTGTTTTGAGAGGGTATCTTAACAAAGTTAGTCATTTTAGACTAATAGGTTAAAGTAATACACACTCCTTAAGAAAGAGGATTATGGCTCCTTAACACTGAAATGACTGTGAACTGCTGAAATGGATGAGATCATTGGTTTTTCCTTTCCAAACATTGTGATCTTGAAACGCTGGATGGAAAGAAAAAAAATATGATTCAAAAATGCTCCAGGCCAATTTTTTTTTTTCCAAGTACTTATCTAAAATAAAACATTTGGTCACCTATGTATTTAAAAACAGAGCAGCTCCTACAAAAGCAACAATAGGCTTCAGAATTAATATTAATACATTAAGCTGAATTAATCACTTTGAGCTCATTTGCATGATCTGTAGAAGGGGGGTAAACAGAGAGATCCCATTTGTTTGAATAAGAGAAAAAGGAAAGGTCAGTGTTCTGACCCACAATTTAGGAAATTATTCCATTCCTAAGGTAATCAGCCTGTCATCCAAATAATTCCCTCCTTGCCCATTACAAGAAACTATAATAAAAGCCAAGTTGCCTGTCTAAAGTTGCTATGGCATCTAGATATACAACAATTTGGCCCGTGACCTTCAGTAGTTAAGTTCCCAAGTCTTCAAGGGTGCAAGTTTTTCTCATGCATAGTTTTCCCAAGAATGCTGCTCAAATCTCTCAATTTGAAAAACTAAACAGCAGTTGATATGCTTAATGGAAAGTACCTCCTACATCCAGCCCTCTTTCACCCCAAAATTGCTACACTATAACTGTGATGAGCTATCACACTGTCTTCACCACATCAAATTGAAAACATCTGGTCATAAAAAAAAAAAAAATGTTTGGGGGTTTGGGTTTTTTTAATTCAATTTCAGAGAAGGTTAGAGGTTTTCTGACATGGGAAAAGATAAACCTATATCCTGATACACTACATTAAACAGTGCTAGGTCATTTAGGGATACATTTACCTGTGTTCTTCTCCATGCTGCATGTCAAAAATACCACAGGTTCAAATTGGTGAGTTTAAAACTGACAAAGACACAAAGACCCAACAGAAGTAAAAAAATCTTATATATCCACCACAATAGGCAAACAAAGATGACATATGCATTCTGATGCATATGGTTGTTCTCAGTGACTTCATACACACAGATGTGGATCTTTGGCTATTTCCACCTTGGTCTCATGGGCATCATAATGCTGAGTAACAATAACCCATCACCTACACCTGCTTTGGAGGAAGCTGTGAGAGATTCTACTGCTGTCATCGTACAGCTCCCTGTTTTTTGAGAATGCAAGCCAATTATTTACTGTCTTTATTGTGGAATTTTAAACAAAAATACAGTGAAATATTTTTCCCGTATTTAAAGGATCCTTTTACATTACATTTAGGATATGTAATTGATTAAAAAGCAACACAGATTCATTCAATTATGTTAAACAAGGTAAGCACATGGATTTACATAATTGTATCACTTTGCTAGATCAAATTGAACTGGATTTAAATTATCAATTAGGATGTATGTCTTGAGACAGAACTGTCTCAGCTAATACAAGTGGCAAATATGTACTATTGTGAAACATGCTATTATGCACAGGTTTCCTTTTTTACTGTGAAAATACATAGCTCTTCCTCTCAAGGAAAGGAACTAAACACAATGATATTTCTTCAGAGGAAATACAAAGTTACATGTTATCTGTAAATTATTTATTGTTAGTGTGTGTTTTACTCTCATTTTCTTAAAAAAAAAAAAATCAGAATAATTAATATTGCATTTGAGGCAAAAAAATCACAGAGTCAAAGGTCTAAACACAGAGCAAATAATGCTATATGCACACAGGACAGATAGATGAAGAAGTTTAAAAATGAAAAAAACGTCAAGGAACCAACCAAAGATTAGGATAACAGAAAGGGCAGAAGTGTAGAGACAGAGGAGCTGTGATCCTATTAGTCTGCTCCCTAACAGCCCAGGGACAGCAGGATTCAGCCAACCTTGCGAGATCTGAGAGGCTCTGTACACTTACCCATGGCTGCTCAAAACTGTAAGTACGTCTCCTGTCTTCCACGTCCTCATCTTGCTTTGCTTGCTGAAACTCTTGTCTCAGGCGCTGTATCCGGTCATGATTGTTAGGGGTCGATCTGTTGCTAAAAGAGGGAGGATGGAAAAGATCAATACACTTGGGAACTGCCATCTGTGAATGTAATTTCTTAGCACAAGACTGCTATTACAGTGCAGGACTACAGGTTTAAAAATAATTTCCAAGCTTTTAGTACAAACTTCTTAGTTTTTTAAAGATGATTAATGCTGTTTGACTTATAAAGAGACTTCAGATGGTGTAAGGGTAAGATGAATGAGACTATTCCTAAAAGTCATCAAATGTTGCTGACCTCTTTTCAGTGAATGTTACTCCTAGAAATTAAGAGGAATGGACATGATAGTATCAAATTTAACATAAAGGCAAATTAAAAATCCTAATGATCTCTGCTACTGAATAAACATGAAAGATATTTTTTCCCAATCAATAAACTATGGCACTGTCAGAACTTTATTCATATGAAATTCATTACGAAGTCTGAAGGCTCTACCTATATAAAATTTTATTATTTTCCCCAATCAATAAGAGCCTGTCATCTCTTAGTTCTGTTTTTAACAAGTCTTTTAAACTGATCAGTCTGAAAGCACTAAAAGGCTTGGGGGCCAGTAAAAAACAATCCATTTGACAATGTCATAGGCAGGAACACATCCAGGCAGCAGATGGGCACTGGCTGGGTTGGGGAGGGCTCAGCCCTGGATGTACCCCTACATACCAGCACAACCACAACCTCGAGTTCTTCAAAACCATTCTCCTGCCTGTTGCAGGTCTCTATAGCATACATTTACATGAAACCATAATAAAATACGCACAAAAAAAATTTCATAGGGTGGAGGGAAAATGGATATTTATTAATCTCGTTGCAGTTTTTCCAGCTGTGAGGCTCCCACCTGACCCCTACAACCCCCACCATATTTCAAGCATGATAATATGGGAATCACAAGAAGCCTGACAAACAAATATGTTATATCAGGACCAACCAGAAATATTTTAATCTCTTATTATGGCCTCCTTAAGCTCTGCATTTTATTGTTTATTTCAAAAGAGCTGATGAGGAATGGACAGCTGTTACTTAGTTTCAAAAGACAAATCTTCAGGGAGACAATGGAAAGCAATTCCATAGATCCCTGTTCTTGGACACAAGGTACAATAAAACACAGTGAATTTATATCCCATATCTTCTCTTATATGAAAAGAGATGATCCTGGAACCTATTTGTGACTATTTTCCATGTCTTTTGAGACTGGTAGGTGCAGTGGATTGAAGGTAGTAGATGTTTGAGATGTTACCTCCCACTCTTTTCAGTGCCATTAAATGGAGCTTATCAGTGGTTTGTTAGCCAAACAAAAAAATTAGCACGGTTCTAACAAAGGCTAATTTTTGAAGAGGTTTAGGGTTTGTTTTAGGTTGGTTTTGTGGTTTCTTTTTTTTCTCCTTGTCTTTGAAGCTGAGAGCAGAGAAAAGACATGAATTTAGGGAAGTCCTTCCTTCCTCCCTCCCTCCCTCCCTTCCTCTCTGTTTTCCATCTTTCCTTCCATCTTTCCTTCTTGTCTGCCTGTCTCCCTGCCTCCCTCCTTCCCTTCCTTCCTCAGAAGCTATAAGAAATACTTTATTTTAATGGAAATGCAAATTTCCATTTTGAAAAGTACAATTAAAAGAAAGCTTTATTTAGAACAGGTGGAAATTAAACATTGTGGCACTTTCAAAATTTCCACTTCATTATAGGTGTGTTGCTAATTGTACTTCCTTAATTTGACTTAATTTTGTGAAACAGCTGATGTTATTTAAATATATTCCTTATTGTCAAATTCTGCACAGCTTTACTATACAACCACTTGTTTTTCCCATGCATTACTATACACTGCATATTTTACATGCAACCACCGCAATCCAGTACAAGACATACAAAATACTTTTAAATGGTCTGCTGATTTTTAAAAATGGTGGTGTTAATCTAATAAACAAGTAGTCCAAGACTTTCTACATAGATAGTGTTTTCTATAAGTTGCTACTTAAATGTAGCAAAGTATTTTAAGTATTAGTATTTCAGGTATAAGAACACATTTGAAAGAGAAATGCCATTGAACTTCACTGCAAAATTACTAGAAAAGCACTATATATAGACATCTTGAGGTACTGAAGATGGCTGGTAAATAATCAGCTTTTCTTAATGAAAGTTTTTTCAAACTCTGAGGGATCAGAGTGCAGAAGTGACACTGGAGCAGGTATTCAATGGCAAAGAAAAAACATAAGGTAAACCCACAAAGTACTGCACTAAACCCTGTGCATTATAGCGAACAGAAACTATCAATCAGCCCCAAAATGGACTATTGGAAGGATTATTACACACAAGGATTATTCTGCACATTTTGGGATTATTATTCATTAAAACAATTACATCAGTAGAGGAATAGCAACCAAATACATAGTGTCCATGCAAGGAAGACAAAATACATGTCTGCTCTTAAACAGCAAATTCATAAATTTTGCACGCTTACACTGGAGAGATGAACAACATCCAGACCTATGGTGAACTTACTCTAATCATCAAAAAAAAAAGAAAAAAACAGAGGAAGAGGGAAAAGAAAAAGAAAAAGAAAAGAAAAAAGAAGTCAGGGTAATTTAAGAAAAGTTATTAAAAGGTTTTATAATGGCAGAGAAGATAAATCTTTTAACAATATTTCTATTTCATCTGAAAAGCAAGAGACATGACCCAAATTTAGAAATTTGCAAAAGAACTGATATATAAATAAAGGACTATTTCACAGAAAAGAAAGAGCTAAATTTAAAGAAAAGTAGAACACTTTTTTACCTACTCAAATTTCTTTGTGCTCAAAATGTTTGTGAGACACAGAAAGTGAGGTCAACTCAGCAGTTCTATCCTTAAAAAAAATTAAACATTTTTATTTAGAAGAAGAAAAAGGAAAATACCAACAGCTAAAAAATGTCTAAGATACTTTTAAGGAAAGATTATTTGAAGGCTTAAACTGTATCTCAGGTTGACCTCCTTTCATTTCCATTTTCCTCTCAACCTTGTTCTGATTCATTAAGTTAATTATAGCTGGCCTAACCTTCCCACCTGTGAAGGCTTGCACATCTCCATCCTGGCCTGCCATGCTGTCTCCTGTTTCTCTTCATGCCTCTCTCCATCCAGTTATTTTTATCAACAGTGTTTTTTTGCTATGTTTTTTATGTCTCCAACTGCACTCCGAGTGCACTCAGGGAACACTTGGTACACCTGCTTGATATATCATTCAACTCCCTGCCAACAATTACTGCTTTCAGAGGAGTAAAATGCAAAAATCGTAATCACAATAAAAAACTGACACAAATAAAATTTTGGAGTCAAAAGGACAAACCTAACTTTACTCCTTTTCAGGTCCTGAGCTGTTGTTTTAGCTACAACTCTTTATGTAAGTCACATCATTATCCCTTGGGACAGATCTGAGCAAATTATATCCAGTGTGAAGAGTCCTTAGCCAGTCTAAAGCAAAATGAATTTTGACTTATCGGATGAATTCATCCACAGCAAGAAGGGTCATCTCAACAGACTACTAGGATCAGGGGTGCAGGTGTTCCAGCTGATTAAACTCCCTTTTGACTTTTGCAAATATATGATGAAAGTCCTCAGAAGTTTAATTAATTAACCATGTTTTGTTTGAGTTTTTCATTCAAATGAACTGAAAATCTGAAGGCAAATTCACCTCAAAGAATACTAGCAGCAAGGAAGGAGTTTAACTTGAAATCCATCCAAACTTTATCAAAGATTTGACCTATGCTAGTTTTAAACTTTTTAGCAAAACTGGAATTACAGCTCTGTACAGTACCACAGCTTGCCCACACAGTCTTTTGTTGTGCCTACTTAATAAATGAGTGGCTGTGAACTTACGGAAAACAATTAGCACCTCCTAGCATTGGATGCAAGTTGTCTTTTTCTATCATTATTAAATATTCCTAAAAGAAATAAAAATTGAGGAAAGGTTTTTAGGGCCAAAGTTAACTTGGGTTGCAAAGCGGCTAGGCTTCCTTGTATCACATCTCTTCTTGGCACCCCATTGCCTTCCATCTGCAGATGGCACATTTCACAATCAGCTATTTTGTGAGCACTGCTTTAAAACACACAGATGCCAGCACGGACTAAAAATGCAACCGTAAGCAAGGCTTAGATAGGCCAGAGCTGTCACATATTTCCAGAAACAAGCAGCCACAGCAATGGCCATCAGAGTCGCAGATCATTAAGCAATGTCTCAGTGTGATGTCATGCACTGATGTACAGAGCTGTAATCGTTTCAAAACAGACAGATTTTCAGTGTGATAAAGTAGATACAAACATGCTACCGAACAGGGATGACTAAAGCTTTGGGGGAAAAAAAAAATTGGCCTGAAAAAGCGTGGAGAATGGTCCTAATAACATCACCAGGCAGTTGCAACATGACTAGAATAACCAAAAGGTTAGTAAACAAACAATGCTCTTTACACCTTCAAATCTTTTAACACAGATTTGAGCTGCCAGGGACTCACTGGCCTGACCGGCTGCTTAGATCCCTGGATAGCAGTTATAAAACACAGATGGGTTCTTATTTACTTCAAGCTGGCAAATAACTATCACCTGTTTGTATCAAATAAATTCCTTTCTGTTTGGACAGATTACTCACTTCATATTAAAAATTAAAAGCTGAATTTGAATCTACTTTTGCCTACAGGCAGAGAGGAGCAGAAAAAGAGTTTATTTCCATCCCATTAAGGATTAATGATGTTCTTACTCTGGTGGCTGTGCCATAGTTGACAGCATGCATCCATGCCAAAGTTCAGGACTACCTGGGTGTCTACAAAATGGACCCCTTTCTTCTTAGCTTGAGCAGGATGAAAACAGCCCAACAAAAAGCAGAGTGTTGATAATCGAATATAAAAGTTTCTACTTCATTTACTGAAACTCGAGCACCCTCTTGCCACGGTGCTTAACTCCAAGCAGATGGATTTGTCTGTTTCAGATGGCCCTTGAGGGTGGATAAGCAAAAACTGTCAAGTTGCTACAAAAAGTCATGGACATAAAATGAAATGAAAGCATGCCCTTTACCAGGTTTAAAGTTAGCACCATATTCCAACGCATGGGTTTCTGGTGTGTTCACTTTAAACAGATTTGTTAATCATCAGTGACACGGATAACTGTGCCCACACACCATGGGGTTAATGAGGGCTGAGCAGGGGCAGAGTCTGCACCATCTCGTCTTGCAACCAGCTTGCCAGAGCAGGTTTGCCTTTTCCTGTTATTTTTTATTATGGTTTATATTTTGATATCTAAATACACGTCCTCAAGATTAAATTAGTGTAACTGATTTGGCTGGTCCTCTCCTTCTAGTGTGCCCTACATCCAGTCCTTCTCTGAGACATCAGGGAATAGATTTGTCACAAACACAGGGATAGTAACACATATAGATATGGTACACAAGAGCAACCACATCCGGCATCGTATAAAAGAGCTGTTGCATGATTACAGAGTTGCTATAGTCAGTCTGAGAAAAAAATCGGCAGAGGAAGAGATCAAATTAATTAGACTACAAATGTAGCATGGTGCAGTTGTGGCTGGGAAGAAGGCACAGAACAGTTATCCAACACTAGTTTCATTTTCTTAAGCGTCAAAGAATTTATTGTGAATAAGGCATTGAAAGGTGGGGAAGAGGTGTAAAAAACCCCAAAAATGTATCAATTACAAAACTGCAAATAAAAATAGATTCTCTGCACAAGCTTCATTAAGTTTTATCAGCTAGTGTCTTGGGGTTTTACAATCAAACCACAGGTCATAAATTCACAGTAAATCCCCCATATGTTCACCAAACACCTGAATTCAATTTCTCTTCTAGCTGTAAGAAATAGAATGTGCTGCTCAAATTAATTATGCATGCAAAGTAAGTTTCCAACAAGGGCAGCTTCTTGCATGCTGAAGGGTAGAAAGCCTATCTGAAATTTCCCCCCGCCCAGATCTCTTTCAATCTTGGCTTATTTCTACTGTTCACAGGGTTATAAAAATCCTTCCTCTTGCCATTTCATATTTGCTAAATGAACACAGAGCATTATATATCCTTTAAAGTCTGCAGGTTTTAAAGGCAGCTCAATTCAGGGATTGGCTTAATGTGACAGGCAAGATGTAACACGTTACCTGTACACATACCTACGCACTTCAGCATATTAATTCCAACAAACCAAGGATTTAAACCCTAGGATTTATGTCAATATGTATGCCTGTGAAATCAGCTCATCAGGAAGTTTTATGTCATTCCCAGGTTATCTTCACAGTGGTAGTCACCAACTCCAATACACAAAAAAGTTATGCAAGTCCACCAATTAATTTCCAAATTTTGACATTGTGATTTGTTGATCATTTCACACCAATTTCAAAAGACTAATAATTAAAAATCAAAACCATCTCTATTCTCTGGGTTAAAAAGGTAATCTCAAATGCTTTTAATTCTACACTTGCTTCTGATACAATGGCCATAAACAATGTAGAGAGCTGGAGCTGATAGGGAGGTCACTTCACCACAACAGTCTCTTCAAACTCTCCAGACTAGATTTCACTTCAAGTCCCTCTGTGACCATTCTGTAGCAGGGCCATCATTTTACAACCAGTGAAATCTGAAGAATGCACCCAAGACCCTTTTTATTGCCACCATCACTCTTCCTTATTAGCCTGTCAGAGCCTGCACACCGGAGACAGAAATCCAGTCTTACTTTTCAGAGGAATTCTTCTACTAAAAAGAAAAGCAGAGATTTTAGGAGCTTGCTGTAAACATCTGAAAACAGATACTCAGCTACTGGGTTATCACACAGTCTAAGCCTTAGTTTGGAGCTGTCAAATTTTGCAGATATAAGCCAAGCCAATTTTCAGCCACACACAACTTGTTACAGCCATTGTAAAGAATGAAAGAAATTAAAAAGACAACACCACATGTAACCTAAAAGAAAATACATGACATCTCTCTGTGAATTTCTTATGAAGGTGTACAGAAATGGCAGGAATACATATACAAAGATTTAATAAATCATAGAAAAAGAAAATAAACCAAAAATATTGGTGATCAAACAAAGGAGAAATTTGCATTTTTGATGGTAAATGAAATACAAAATTACTTCAAAGGCAGGCAGGGAGAAGCTGGCTCTGACCTTCTAAGTGTCTTCCTATCCTAACTGGAACAGACAGACAGTGATGACTCCAGTGCTGTTAGGTCTGATGAACATCCACAATTAGGCATCATGGGCTATTTTGTGTCAATATGAGGATTGTCTGGCATAGTAATACAAAAACATTTGACTAAGACCACAAGGAAGCAATCCTCTCTTGGACCTAGCTGGTATTCCTGTGCCAGCAGAAGGGATCATCAGAGAGATCCCAAGTGGGCTTCAGGCCATGTCAGCCTTTGTTTCTGTTTAAGCTGATCCAGCTGCTTTGCTGGAAGCTATTGAGGGAAAGCTCCCTCTGATCTTCTCTCTGGATGAGAAGTGGGGGCAGAAATCTTCAGCAGAGGGGCTGCAACAAGCACCTAGGGAGCAATCATTTCTTAAAGCATGGCTGCTATTTGCAAAAAGAACATCTGTCCATAGCCGACACCACCTGTGTAGTGTGAATGTTGTTACGTAGGTATAACCCAGCTCGCTCCAGCTCACCTCATACAACTCCGCTACGGCTGTGTGGTGACACTATATTTTACAGTTTAAAATCTGCTTCAGAGCCCAACTTCTAGCCAACTTCTAGCCAACGCTAGGGTGGAGAAAAAGCCTGCATCTTTTCATGGAAGGAGTCTAAAGACGTAAAAAAATGAAGGAAAAGAAAAAATCCTGATTGTACCATTTGATTTGAAAGATTCATCAAAAGTGAGTAATATTTTATTCAAATAATGCACCATTACACTGTAATGGCAAATGGCATTACACTGTAAATGGCAAAATGTATCTGTTTCAATGCAAAAACCCCCACCTTCTTTAAAAGGTATTTAGATCTCACTTAATGCCTTGACATAACTTATACTGGAAACCCCAAAAATATTTTATGTTGTTTTATTTCTCTTTAACCACAGAAAATGCTTAGGAAATAGGAAATAGGCACCAGAGTATTGCAACTAGCAAAACACAACAGAACTTTTTGACTCTTGTGAACATTTGCCCTCGCTGGAAATGACATCTTATCTTAAAGTACAAATAGAACCGCAGTGTTGAGCAGTACAAGGCTAGACAAACAGTGATGTATAGACAAAGACATCTCTTTAAAATGCCTGAACATTTAAAGAGATAATACATTATGCAAAGTTCACATGGCTCCCACAGTCCTTACCAGCCGCTAACATAATTATAGTATAATTATTTCTGTCCTTTGACAGCGGGGCTATTGCATTATAAATCTCCAAATAATATTTTGATTGATTTTACATTTGATCTTACTCTAATTATAAGCTAATTTCCAAGTGCAAAGTGAGAAGCTGTCCATTCAAAACAAACAAACAAAAATGAGTGGCCTAAGGAAAGCAAGGCTAGGTCAAAACCTCATATGGTTTCCAAAGTCTGAAATTTAGGGAGACTCCCTCTGCTAGGAGCATCAGTAGCAGAAAAGAAATTCTATATAAAACACAGAGAGATGTGGAATCATTGTTTTATTTTTGGCAGTAAATCTACAACCTGTAATAAAACTTTAAATCTGAATTTATTGTTATTTCATTATTTAGTGCCTGTGCACGGAGTTTCCCATACAACTCAACCAAGAAAAAATGAAAATCAAAGCTAAGATTGATTACTTGAAATGGTGCCTAAGTTCACGTGGCTGTTGCCTTCTTATGAAGTTGGTCACTAAGATTTATACCGATTAGCACAAAACTGGATTAGGGCTTTTAATTAAGTATTATTTCCATGTGAAGAGTAAGAAAATCGTGATATGATATTTTGCAAACCAACTGATTTATGGATAAATTCTTTCAGCGTTTTGTTGTAAAGATTAAGATTTTAATAAATAGATGTTTTTATCATGCTTTACCATGCTTAACTTTAAAACTAGAAATAGCCATAAAATTACACTTACATAAAAAGACAAAACACATTAGCCAACCAAACAAAAAACAAACCAAAAAACTCCCCAAAACAATTCTAGGCAAGGACAGACAAGAACAGCACTTACCTTTTATCCAAAAATTCAGTTTGTTATTTAGTGAGTCAGCTGGAACTCAACTTTTACTGCTTAACTAACTACTTAGTTATTTCACTTAATTTTCCTCTTGGAAACATTGAAAATGTCTTTTCCTCAGGTATTGTTTTTCAGATGTACTGTGCAGGATGCTCAGTAATTGCTAAGGGTCTCACTATGTTTTGAAACATTGCATTAGAAATCCTAAATTCTAATATTTACTGTTGTTGGGCTGCTTAGTCTGAACCCACATGCAGATTTCAGATATGCAAAAAAGTGCATTTCTCTTGCTGCAGAAGAAACACAATTTACTTGTAACACCACTTCAGTGGTTTACCAAGACAATTAGCCTGATAAAGGCAATAGAAAAGCTAATCTATTTACCAGAACAAAGTAAGGTGGGATTTTTCTCAACCAATTTTAATCATCTAAAAAAGGCATACATGTAGTTAAAACTAGCCATCTAGACTCTTTCTAAGGGAAATACAGAGAAATAAGTTACTCCAGAGGACAATTCACAGAATGTCTCTTAGGATGCAATTACCCTTGAGAGCTTATTATTTTTCTTCATTGACAAAGAAGACTAAAGGGACAAGCTCAGGCTTAGATGGGTAGCTTCAGAGAACTATATTAGGACAGATGAATCTCATGCTATATGGGGAACTTAGGCCCCAGGAGTGAATCAAAGAATCATCCTAAGAAAATGTAGGACTAGGAATGCCTGGTAGAAAGTGATGGTCAACCGGCATGACAGTATAACCCAACAGTTTAATCCTTAGGCAGAAAAATTTATTAGAATAAAATTGGCTAAGTCACTCAGCCTCTCTGTGTTCGCATTCACATATCCACCACTTGACAACAGTGTTTTTTGAGACCCTGTATAAACTCTATACAATAACCTTTAGGATTTGTTATTTACTTTAGGATAATTTCAATGGTTCTTTACAGAGTACATTATGCTACTGTTTGTAATTCTCCTTTATAGAGAAACCCCCACCCCCAACCTAAGATTTTTAGTTTCTGAAACATATAGCTCTGTATAGCCATGCCTGATATAAGCCAAGGGGTGCAACATAACAAGCTTCTGTGGTTAAGATCTCCTCTGTATGGCTAATTTGTATCTCAACTTTCACATTACTTCAGCAAATGCTATGCAAATGCTGTAAGGTTTTTCTTGAATAATGTAATTGCCATATGTTTTTAGTAAACAGAAAGAAATGAAATATGTATAATAAAAAATTCCATTTAGTATGTCAATTTTATTTTTCATGATACTGGCATTACATTACAAAGTTACTATAGTACTATTTCATGTTGTTCCTGTAGTCTTAGGTTGATAACATTTCATTTTGACACTGTAATGGTGTCTCTGGGGATTTTGATGAGAATGTGTTTTGACATCATGTTAAAATATATCCAAACTGATACCACTTTATTTTGTCATCATTACCTAGTTTCATCTGGATTTGTAAGATACTGCTTTATTCTGACATCTTTAATTAGGAATATTTCAGTCCAAGTGGCAAGCACTAAAAAAAAGTTTTGGAGATGTTAAGCGTGGTTATGTAGCACACATTACTGCCATTCAAACTTGTACTGGCCAGATATCCCAAAATATAACAGACTAGTCACATGCTACAGATCCTCAGTCAGATCATAAAACCATGAAAATGCTTTTTCTTCTACAGCATGATAATAAATTTAATAAATTGCACTGTAATTCTATTTCAGACACTTCAGGCAGGAGGCCCAGCAGTGAAAACGCTGCCACAAACCAGAACCGTCTGCTACCTTTGAAGCATCTGACGTGCACTCACTTCATGAGTCCCTGTATAGAAACCAGAAATTATTTCCTTAACGCTATTAAAAAAGTGAGATTTCTAATTCATTGGCTTCACTGAAATGGAAATTGCTACATATGTGATTCTAACTAAGGAACAGCAATGCCAGTTCCTGTAGAGAGCTCTAAAACGCAATGCTGGGCTTGAGGTTTAACTAGCACAAACCTGCCTAGATCCATTGAATCCAAATGAGCTTTGAGAGTTTATGGGCATCGGAAGATCTGATCAAGAGTTTTGAAAAGGTTTTAGGAGAAGAAATAATGAATAATTTTGAGCTCTAAGCTTCTTGTTACCTGTATGAAATTCAGGGATTGATTCTGAAGCAATTTGCTATAGAAATGATCTGGTAAGTTATCCCTGGGCTACAAGAAAGATGCATGTCATGCCAATTTGAACATGTCCACTTACAGCAATATCACTCAGTTTCTTTTTTTGTTATTTACTAAGTTCTTCATTCTTTCTCTACAATGAATTAAAGAGCAGCTCCAGGAAATCAACATATTACATGTACTAAGAAGTATATTTTATTCAGCACAGCAGCCCAAGTTCTACTTACTAAAATGATTGCTGATAAAATCTCTAATTTTAAACATTAATGCATAAGATTCAAAGATTCTCTGCCATTCAAATCTGATCAAAGAGATTAAAGAATTTTTTTTGTCCCACTCTCCTAAAATGTAATACTTAATAGAAATTGTTTGTATTATCTTATTTCAGAGAGCAGGCTAGAACTGAGACAATCCCTTGATCCCAGTTCATGAATAAAGCATTTAATGGACTGCATTTGTCAAAGGACACACTAAGCATTTGATCTATACAGTAAACAAATGTCTATGGAAAACAACCCCCCAAACCAAAAAATTGCCATTTTTACTTATTATTTAAGATATTTTCTCTTCCTTCCTCTCTTATTTCAGGATTAAGACTCTGAAGGCATTGCTGGGATGACAGAATCACACTGAGATGAAAATGAAATATCTGAGACAACTGATGGCAGCAACTTATATTCTGGGGAAACAGCTAATAAGTCCATCTAAAGTTCATACATAACTATTCTCTAGTAAAAGGAATTAATTGTTATAATACAGAAAAGTAGAATTGTTAAACAAATGACAGAAGGCCAAGTTGTACCCTGACATTCTAACACTCTCCACATCTTCTATAAGATTGGTTTCCTTTGGGTATGCCCAGCAAAGAGGAACTCCTGCCAGCAGAGATGTAAATGAAGCTACAGAACTGTGAGCCTGCATAATTATGAACCCAACTGACCCAAAGAATTTGATACCTACAAAATGCTCTTTCATGCTCCCAAAAGACGAGATGAAATATTACAAGCTAGTAACTGCAGCTATTAACATAAGCAACACTGCAAAGCCAGTTCCATTTAATGCAAATTATAGACTTGTTTCTACTGGCATAAGCCATTCTTCACTAGCAAAAAAAAAAAATAAAAGTAGGCTGAACTGAGAGGCCTATAGAGAAGACTATGTTATTTTTAACAAATGTATTTGTTAAAAAAGTATTATTTTTTTTCTACCTCTTGAGTTTAAAAGCTCAGTGTATCTCCTTCAATTACCTTAAAAATAAGAATTGCAATTAATATTTTTTTATTATCTTTTCAATACAAAGATCCTTATTAATGCAATGAGCTGTTAAGTGCCAGACTAATGAAACATCAGCACAAAACTGCCCTGGTATTTATGATTAATCTCTGAAATAATCTCATAGTGTAGTATTGTCTCTAATTCAAAGGTTATGTCGTAACAGGTCATGTACTTTCTGTCATGTGCGACTGCCATGGTCCTGTGAAGAGGGCAGCAGAGAAGACATTGCACATCACTTGCATAATGACAACTTTCCTACAAAAGGTAACAGAAACTCCATGAGTCTCTGTGGGAATTTTCAAAATTAACTAAGGCAAGACATGGCTTCCAGGAAGCAGTTTATATTGCTATGCTGCTGGCTGAGATAAAGTTCAGTTCCCATGAATTTTCCCATTTTAGCTGCACAGTAATTTGCTTTTCATGGAAATCAAAACCAGAAATTAGAGGCTATGTAAGAAGAGAATGATAAATATCCCTAGGAAGCAGGATCCACAAAGATCTGATTTTGCTGCCCTTTTGCTATTTACTTTTATTATTTTTGCCAGATTTCTGCATTGTTAAGCACTACTCAAATAGCAGGAACCTATCTGCAGCAGGCACTGCATAGACTGCCTACAACCAGCCCTTAAACTGAGATTTCAGTTAAGGAACAGATTTGCTTTTGCACAATGGAGCACACACACATTTGTCAAATGTTATTTTTCCTCACAACAAATGCATGCAGTACGTGATCAGTTCAGTGCCTGCATCTCCATGAACTGCAAAGGAAGCTGAGCTATACTGGAATACACTGGAGACAAAGAGACCAGATAAATTAGGTAACAGAGCAGAATTCTAAAGTCTGAGCACCTGAATGAGAGTAATCACCTTACAAACGATACTTGGGGAAATTCTGAAGAATTTACATATCATCCAAGCTTATGGAGAGGGCCATGTCGAAGATGCACACTAGGATAGGAGCTGACTAACCCGCATGGTATTTACCATGACTGTAAAAAGAGATAAAAAAATACCAAAAGTCAAAAAATTGTGAGAGAAATAACTACAAACTCATTTTCCTATGTTGAGGTCAAGTAGATGCTAAATATCCATCAGGATTGTAAAAAAGAGAATCCTGCAAGAGCCCCTTCAGCCCCTTTCTGCCTTTGCAGTAGGCAATACTGACTCCAGACATTGCTACACAGTACGGAAAGGGGAGTCAAGGAAGTCAGAGTAGGCGATAGCCTTCATTTGCATCATTTTTACTTCCACTTTGAGTAAGAGACAATGTAGATGCATGAGCAACTCCCCAAAGTCATTCTGGGGAATTTGTTTTGTTTTGGGTTTATTTTTTTTTTTTTTTTTTTTTTTAGACAAAATAGAATGATTTTAAGCCATTGGCACAAATAAATAATAATAGTCTCAAGACTCAATTAAGGCCTCCTCCTTTCATTTTCCTGTTGGCTAAGCCCAAGTCTACCAAAGACGAACACAAGTCTGGTTATCTGGTTACATTTAAGTAGCTATTCTTCCTCTTGTTGTGTACAGGTAATTGCTTCTTTTGCAAGGGCTGTAAAAGCCTACATTGAGAGAACAATACAAGTCATTTGCTCACGGTATTTACTTAAAGTAAACCAAACGGCATGTCGTGTATTACAGCTATGGCTCTATTACTAGTGCCCAATTCAGGTCACATTTTTCACTGCTCTATCACTGCTAGTAAATTACTTGCACTTGATGTAGAGCAGGCAACAAATGAGCAGAAAACAAAACTTTGGCTATTTTAATTTAAGTTCTCATAATGGCAGGTCAAATTTATGTGAACTCTTTGGTGAATTGGTTCCTTTATTAGTACCAAGTTTAATTCAAATCAGAGTCTTCTACAGAAGATTAATTAAATATTAATCAAAAGTCCAGGGCAGTCTAAGCTTCTGTTCCATTAACCTAAATGTGACTCCGTACAGAACCACAATGCCTTTTCCACCCTCCCCCCTCACCCTATCTTAAAGAAGGCTTTTAGTTTATTTCCCGTTATAGTGCAACTCCTTGTAAATGCAGACATGCCATTTGGAGTGTATGTTTAAAGGTCATGATTTTTTTTCCTTTTCCAATTAAAGCTGCTCTTAATCACAATTAAGCTTTCAAGAAACAATTAACAGAAGTCAAAACTTTTCTCCATCAATATGTTTAAGAGACGTGCAATGTGTACCCTCTATTACCACTGGTGTCACTGAACTAATTATGTGATGTTAAGGTTCACCTTCTTGGGTGTAAATTTTGGTTTGAGTTGACACTAAAAAGAAACATCAATTTATTAGGAGATAAAACTTGTTCCACAGTAATGGAACAGATGTGTATATAAATTTATTGAAGCTTAATGTTCTCACACATAAAGCAATTAGAGCTTCTGACAGACAGACTTGCTAAGTATAGTGTGGAGAATATAGTAATATGCAGTTACAGGCACAACATATTTAAGAGTGATCATATATATTCTGTACAGTAATATCAATTTCTCAAGCCTCTCCAACCCTAGATGTGTTCTTAATTAACATAAATGTATGCTTAAAGCAATGTGAATTTTTCCTCCTCTGTGGAGGAACCTTTTCATGCCACATCATTTTACTCACAGACACCTCATGTGCTAAATTGGGCTTCTCCTTCTGCAGCAATGGATGCATCCTAGTTCCTTTAGGTGGGCTTATTTTATGGTTCTAGAAATAAAGGTACTTATCCCGAACTCATGAAATAAACTGCATTCATCTCATCACTTGCTCTTGGCTAAGTTTAGTTGCCTTCAAATAGCTTCCAGGATATTTTTCCTTCCTTTCTATTTTTCCTACAGGACAATTATATTTAACTTAAGCTAAGGACTGTGCTTTAGAGGATATTGATTAGCAAGACTAGCAATGGAAACTGAGCATTATGGAGCAGTGGTGTTCCAGACTAATGCTATATGATACCTTTCCTAATATTGGAAGCTTGGGAAATATGACATTTTGAAACAAGGATACATGGGTAATTGAAGAGATAATTTTCCAATTGGTGGACTAAACAGCTAAAATGGAGTTTTCTAAAAGACAGTTCTGAAAAAAAAATCAGAATTTCATATGTGGAAGTACAAATATGTTATTTGCTTTTACTTTGGAGACTCCTAGGGGACTTCCTTTTTATTGAATAGCTCAAAGCTGTTCCATGTTCAATTCTGTCACTTTTACACAAACAATTGTACATTACACAATATCTGAAACTTTTCCTGCATTTTAGTACATTTGTACTATGTTTGCCTGTGTGTACACCTATCAGCTAACTGACATGATGCTCACATCAGTTAACTTGCATTTCACTATCGATAACACCTGGAAAGAGTATTTTCCTAAATCTTTAGTTAGAGGATTAAATTAAATGACTATGATATTATTGTTGTGAAATAATTGCATGACATTTTTAGGCTATGATTCTTAAAAGAGTCTAAGACAACTGCAGTGCATTTCACACTCGGTTTGAACTGATGCAAGTGCTGCTGTGGAAAAGTTCTGCCCTCCACAGCTGAACGTTCCTGTCCCAACTTTTGAGCCAGAAAGCACTCATGAAATCACACAGCTCTCCAAATTAAGGACCTGAATGAAAACCCTTGGGTTGTTTCTTTCTTTTTCTATTCTCTTCTGCTGAATTTTCTTTCAGGACGATCAGATCCCTGATCTCTCTGTGAGAGCTAGCACTGGCAGGGACATGTGACATGGGACAGAGGAAAAGGCAGGAGTCTGGCTTTTTCTGTGAAATCTGGTCACTACAGTGTCCCGTGCCCACTATACGTCAATGGAAGGTGGGTACGTAAATCCTCTGGCAGCCTTAAGGAAGCCAGGGTTAAGGTAGAAGAGGAACCTGAGAAAGTAACTCTGCAATGAAACTCTGGAAGCCTACGTGGTCATACGAGGAAGACAAATCAGTGGCGAGATACTCAAGAGTTCATCTCAAATTGAAACATTAACAATTAGAAAGTTATGAATAAGGAAGATAGATAGACAGGTGTGTCCTTTTTACACACATTTTATATACAGTGATGTGGTTATTCTTCTCTGTCAAGACAACAGCAAGAAAGCCGTTCTAAAAAGAGGGAAACCACATAGCAGCACAGGTAACAACTGAAGTTTTGATAATGCCATTATCAATAGGTCATTAGAAATGCACAATAACTGGTGCCAAGACAACCATTTTTCATATCTTTTCTGCTTTTGAGATGTGATACAGGTCAGTGAATCTGAGCACAGACCAGAAGCCAGGAATTCTTAATTCTGACAAGTTTGGAAAAGCCATTCTTAACCCTTCTCTGCTGCAGCTTTAGGAACCACTATCTGAAAAATCCAACAATATTTAACTTCATTAAAGGGGGTGATCTAAAAACTAATGCTTCTGTAAAAACCTTGAAGATAAAAATTGTCAACAATTTAACTAATCTTGCAGCATATTTTGATTTGAAAAATAACTGGCAAAAATTACGTTATTTTCAGTATTGTTTTGAACAAATTTTGAGCTACTACTGCAATTTAATTCCCTTATTGAAAGACCCTTCCCATAAATTAAAACACGTCTGCAATTCCAGACTATTTAGTTTGGGGAATAATTCATTCTTGTCAAAATTCTTTAAAAGTACACCCTATCTCCTGTTTCTTTCATGATACACATCAAAAGCTAATTTATGGAGCAATGATGGGTTTTTTGTTGTTTCTCTTTTAAAAAAACCCCATCACCTATCCACCACACTAAATAGATTCCTTTCCACCTTGCTGACAGCTGTTTCCCAGGTAACCAACCCAGCTAGAAGTTGACTTCAAGCAGTGTACAGGAACCAGCACTTACATGTCTGCATTTGCATGTTTTGAGGAGTGCTTTTTAACTGCTGCGGTGTCCCCAGTGCCCCCAGCAGTCAACAGGAGCTGGGATTATCCAGCAATAATGGAATAAAGCTCATTAGCAGTCAAAAAATACCACCTAAGGGTGATTTTATATAGTAAATGCCATTGGCAGTTGGAAATTAAAATAATCCTCAGTGTTAAACCAGCAGGATTAGACTTCACACGAGCTGTCACCCTTTACGGGTTCTGCCTGCTTCTTCCCTTTTTTATAAGGGAACTGGGAGAAAAGTATTTTTGCTGCTTCTTTCCATAATTGGGATTCCCAGTTTCTGAAAAGGATCTGTTGAATATACCTGACTTGATAAATCAAATCTCCTCTGCTGTCAGTGTTCTCGATATCATGGTCACTGCAGTACACAGAATTCTAGTAATTTTTTGTCCATCTGGCTTTTGTTGCTGTGTATTAGTTTAAAACTGAGTTATTCTACAAGGCACTGGCTACACTTGAAGATATCTCTTATGGCTCTCTCTTGTTCTATGTTTGGGCGCTTACTTTTTAGATCCATGCCATCTGATGCTGCAGTGTAAAGAGATGACAGAGAAGGTTATGTATTGAACAGAGCACTGAAGGAGTATGATTTACCCTATGAGCTTTTCTTTCTTTCTTTTTTTTTTTTTAAGATAATGAAAAAGCTATATCTTTGGGAAATTAAATGCCAGATGTAAGTGGGTAGTATTGGTGATCAGTCAGTTCCTAATAATTCCTGTGATGGAAAAACTATCGAGCTTAGGTAGATCTATTTTTATGAGCAGATGAATAAACTTCTTTTGATTCTCTCACCACCCTAGACACTCAAGCATTGCTACTCCCCTTTTATTATCTTGGAGCATGGGGTTACAGATCAACCAAGTGGGATGATCTCAACAATTACTTAGGAAATGCACAGTGCCATACAGGTGTGAGCATATGCACACCCACCCTGCAACATCGAAAGAGAGCTGAAAGCCTTATACAAACATTGTACTTTGTTTAAAAAAATAAATCAGGCTTTGGTGTGTAGACCACCAAGCTATTTGCTCCCATGGTGCTTGACTGTTCATATATTCAGCTATCCTAGAATTTCCTATTCCTAAATTCATTTCAGACACTGCTTTTTTCCAGTGTTAACACAGTGGTCCTTTAGATTCAGCTGCAATTTAATTTTCTTGTTCTCCAGGTATTCTGGATCTGACTGTGCTCTTTCTTTTCACTGTTCAAATATACCTCTTTTTGAAATTGACTCCTTGTCTTTCCCCTTTAGTATTCCATGAATGGCAGACTGACCCCTTTTCATTGTAAAACACCATCATCATAACTGTTCTAGTTTTATCCAGAAAGATTCAGTGGTGCCTCTTATCTAAACGAGCATAGCTAGCAAATAATCTAGCACTCTCAAATTCCTGTTTTGCCACAAGCCCTGAGGTCAGACCACCTCAGACAGAGTCCAAGAAGAAAACAGTGATGAATGCAACTAGCCTGCCTTGCAGTTTCTTAGTGTGTGTGGCTGAACATACCCCAGGACATCCCAAGTCTGATGCATTTCCCTGTGGAACCAGGGATTCTGTGAGAGCCGGTCACAGGAGTACAAATAGGAGCAGTGTGTGGAAAACAGTAAGAGAAATTCCTTCCTTACATCCTCATGTGAGCATGCAAGAGGCAGAATACTGTATATTTCAATACAGCACCACAACCACTTCATCCAACCTCAATTATGTGAGTTGTAATAATTTAAGGGACTTTTTTGCATAATCTAATCAAGTTTCTTAAAATTACATTGTATTAATAATACATGATAACTGAGGCTTACATGGACAGATGTACATACCATTTTCCTAAAGATAGTGCTTCCAATGTAACTCCTGCCTCTAAGATATTCACAGGAGGTTGTTGATTTATATATCCAGTTAAAAATTGGAATTTCTATGGAGTACATAATATGGATTGTCAGAAAAGTCAAAATACTCAATTCTTTCATGAAAGAAGAAGCTATGGAAAAAAAAAAAGTGATGCAGAAATGCTGAAAAATATTGTTCTAAAATTATCTACTGAAATGAAATACTTCATTATTCCTTAAATCAAAGCATTAGTTTCAGTTCACCTGAACTGTACGTGTTACAGTTGGGGGTCACTTAAACGAACACCTGTGCTCTCCCAAATTGCAACAAACTCTCATCAACTGCAATTGAAATGCTTTATGCAGCTATTCTCCAATACAGCTTGGATTTTTTTCACTGAAAGAAGGTATTTCTTGATGTACACCTCGAAAGTGTAACTAGAAGTAAGAATATATTGCCACATGAGAGACAATGTCTAGTAATGAGTGGCCACAGAAGATCATAGCAATGTTATTTGGTGATATTGGCATGAAAAAAAAAAAGTTCAACAAATTAAAATATTTTACTGTGCATTGAATTGCCTGACCTGTGGTAATATGTTGTTTCACATTTTCAAAGTGAAATATTTGTAATATGGAAAAATGGAAACATATTTTTGGCAGTTACAATGGTTTACTAAACTTTGTTCATCAATTAATTTTACTATAAAAGAATTAAATTTTCAATTCTAAAAAAGAACGTGAGAAATGGAAACAAGATATTTTATTTTTGATTTGTTCTACTATGTTGAAGCCGTACGAAAATCTATTGGAAAAGCATCCACTTTCAGTACTGCTGGTCAAAAAAAAAATACCCTCTTCAGAAATAATGGGCAATTTATGCTTTCTGAAATTAGCTACAACAGAATAATTGCTGGGCAAGGCATACAACATTTTACAGACTGTGTTCTTCTTCACAACGAGAAACTGAGGCTGCTTTAGAAGGTGTAATCTTCAGTAATAATTTCTGGTGCTCAAAGCAATTACTTTTCCATGGGAAAAGCAAGTAGGAGAAGAAGAGTATCCAAGAGCAGAGTTCACTAGTTTGTAAACCTTGACCCTTCATATCATTCGTTTATTGACCAAGTTGGCAAAAGGAGTGTGTTACAATTAAGTTATTACAACCCTCATCTTTGGTGGCACGGAGCACCACGAGGCCGGTGTCTGGTAAGCAGAATTTAAAGAAGAAATTTGTTTAAGATATGATCCCTTCACAACGACTTTTCACTCCTCTGTTTCAACACTGTGAGAGTTTTGTACAAGTAAAAATCATGTAAGGGAGATGAAAAACAAGAAAGAAACCCTTCACCTCCCCCCTCATTTTCCAGCAGCAAGCTAAGGGCAGCTGAGATGAGAAGGGGTGAGGTAGAACCGATTAAAAGCTCGTGGGAAGCCTGAGAGAGGCAGGTGCTGCTGCGGCTGCTACAGTGGTGTTTAAGGCCAGGAAAAGAAGCCGCTGAGTAAGAACATATGGTAATAGAGCAAATTTGCTGGATGGAATGTATATTTTTTCCCTGCTTACTCCCTCTCAAATAAAGACTTTGGTTTTATGTGTCAGAGACGTTAAACAATAATACACCACTGCAGGAGGAAAATGTTAATGACAGTAGTATGAAAGAGCTATTTCTGAGTAAAGTAAAAGGATTTCTAGGGGGTTTAGGCTATTTACTGCAGGCCAATACACACATCTGCTCTTCATGGGTTAGATCCATGGCTTTTGCCTTTCAGGGCACCCAACCACCTGCAGCAAGAAAGTCAACGGAACTGGGTTGTAGGATGCTGGGGAGAGGGAAGGGGGAGAAGGAGAGCACAGCAGTGAAAACAGGCTAAACACTCCTTGCTTATATTTTAGCTGGCATAAAAACAGGAAAGAAGACATATCCAAGACACTTCTGCTTCTCAACTCTCATACTCTTCTGCAGATCAGCTAGGAAAGAAATGGAGTGTGGAGAACTCATGTGAGAGAAAACAATTTTTGGAAGAGTACATTTAAAATAGAGGAGAGCTAAGGGAACTTTGAGGGGGAGGAATAGGAACAAACATATGTTTATGGAGATGTCAGGAGATTTAAAATCTGATGAAGTACTTCTGCAAAAGTCTGAAGGGGAAATAGAGAATAGGATAATAAAACATGACAGTATTACTAGAGAAAATACTGGGAAAAGATGGAAAGAAGAACAGGGTTTAAAAAATCTTAAGGAAACAAAAACATTCAAAGGGGCAATGAAAACTCTAGATAATGATGGTGAGGATCACCTAACAAATTTTAGATAACTGAAGTTAAATGTCTGAGTGAAAGCTTGTCACTTTTTAATGTAGGCAGAGAAATCAGTATACTGACACAATGAATGATAGCTGTAAAACTTACCTTAGATTCCTAAGGATCCCAGAGGATGTGACCTCTAGAGAGGCTTCTTTCTTTCTACTGGACATAAGGGGCCTTTGACAGAATTCAAACTTGAACATGTCAAAATACAGAAAAGATTCCCACTCTATGAGAATGAGACTAAGAAGGTGAATACAAATGTTTCAATTGATGGAGGACCATACTCAGGCAAGTGAAGGCAAAAGTAGAGAGGAGGCAAAATCACATAAGAAGAAAGCCTGGACAAATCACACAAGTGTGCAGAGAAGGAAAAGTCACAGAAGGAATGAAAAACTTGAGGAGTGGAATACTAATAGAAGGTTTGTTTCATTCAACTTTTGAGTACACTGTGAAATAATAAAATTTTGATGTCTGAGGTCATAGACCTCAGAAATGTAATGTTCCTTTGTATTTAGTCTGAAAACTTAGTAGGTGCAGAAAGGTAGTTTTGCCTTTTCAGAAGGTGAACATGTCACTAACAGTGCAGGACTGGAAGGTCAGCAAAGCCCACCCATCCCTGCTGCCTGTAGCTGCAGGCTTAACAAGACTGTACTTCAGAAGAGTGCTTCTTTTCCACCCTCTCATCAGGAACAGCTCAAAAACTACAAATACTCCAGGAAAAAAATCTAAACCCTCAGTATCAAAGACAATAAAAGCATAACAAACTGATTGTGTCATGAAAAGAGAGACTGCAGGTTATCACCAAGACTTAGGCTACATTGAAATGTCTTGATGGGTCCTTTGAGGAGTACATTTCACATTATAAAGAAAACAAACCTTTCCCTTTCATATCACAGAATGGCTGAGGCTGGAAGGGACCACTGGAAGTCCTGTAGTCCAACCTGCCTGCTCAAGCAGGGTCACCTAAAGCACATTACTCAGGACTGTGTTCAGATGGCTCTTGATTATCTCCAGGGAAGGAGACCCTCAGCCTCTTTGGGCAATGTAGGCAACCTATTCCAATGGTCAGACACCCTACCAGTAAAGAAGTTCTTAGTCATGTTCAGATGTTTTAGCTTATGCCCATTGCCTCTTGTCCTATCATCTGGCACCACTGAGAAGAGTCTGTCCCCATCCTCTTGACATCCTCCCTTCAGATACTTACATACATTGATCAGATCCCCCTGAGCCATCCCCCTGAGCCTTCTCTTCCCATGGCTGAGCAGACCCAGCCCCCTCAGCCTTTCCACATATGAGAAAATCTCCAGACCCTTAATCATTCTAGTAGACCTTTCCTGGACCTCCTCCAGGACCTCCATGTCTCTACCAATAAGACCTTAGGAAAAAGTGTCCTGAATTCATAAGGCATGTCCAGCTCATGCTTGAATTTGACTGTGAAGTACCCAAGCAGTGCTTGTGAGCGCAATGAGGAGTGTCAGCATTTCCCAAGATGTGACTAAGCTCTGAAACTTCAGATGAAGACCTGGTTCCCCAACCATCTGCCTTGCAAAGTCAAAATATTTCTGGCCCTTTCAGGTGACTAATGACGACATGAAGCCTGGGATTAATTAAACACAGTATAAATTCAGAACACCAAATACAATCAACAAACTGTGATCTTGTCTGCTTTCAACTTCCTCTTGGGGATATCAACAAATCAAATACCCAAAGGTTAATATCACACACTTTATTTTCAAGACAACAGCATTGAAACTAGCAGCCACAGGAAAAGTAAACTAGATATGATTAAAGAAATGTTATGACCTTTGTGAGACTTTGAGGACGGCTGAGCAGCCTTCGAGCTAATGTGATAGAGGAGAGAGATTTGTGTTTGTTTACAGCATGTCCAAAGGCAATAAAAGAAACTACAGAGGAAGAAAGTAACAAAAACAATGCTGCCCAGCTGAGTGCTCCTTCCCTGAGTCTGCTTCCCTGTTTTCACGAGAGAGGAAACACAATGCATCCATGCTCTAAGCCCCTAAGTCATGTATTTATAATTTATTAAGAGGTCAAAACTGGCACTTGCTGGGTCCCAGCCTCCAAAACTCCTTGAATTACTCTAAGAACTGAGACTCTGTGTTTAAATTGAATAACTAGAGCTTATTGAACACATTCATTATGACAGGAAGTTCACCTGCTGCAAAACTACAGATTTCTACCCCAGTGTGTGCTGGGCCTTGTGCAAGACCCAGGATCAGACTTTCTGCAACAAGCTTCAGCATTAGGTATTCCAGGTCAGTCAGACCAGGAGAATGAGCTCAGTAAATGCAATTAAATGCACTTTTATCCAGTTTCTCTCTCTCTTTAAGACATCCATGTACAATATTCTAAATAGGTTTTGGCCAAAATATGAAGTACTTTGCATATCTTTTGAGTTTGACTGGTCTTCTTAGATTTAAATAAAAGCTTAATGAAAGTCATACAAGAACAGTCTGTAACATTTTCAAAGATATATTCAAACATTAACTGATTCATCCTCACTGGCTCATTAAGAAGAGGAAATTGCGGCAGAATTCTGTGTTAAAACCACTCAGAGAGGAGATGACAGATCCAGGATCAGTACTCATAAATTACTGTCTCTCACCCCTAGTGTCAGTCCCAGCCCTGCAATAAACGTCTGTGGGAAAGTTCTCTGGGCAGGCTCAGAGCCATCACATCCTCAGAAAAGGCTAATGCAAGTTGAGAAATTTGCTTCTCCTTTCTCCTCAGCATTTCACCAAAGTCTTGGCCCTTTCAAACACCAGGCTTATGATTTTGATAATCCACCATGGCAAAAAAAGTAATTTGTGGAACTGGATATATAGCTAGCTATTCAAATACTGTTACCTATTAGTGCACTGTATAGCACATCAATACAGAACCCAGATATTAAAGCATGGCATACTCTGGAAATACCTAAGCAGACTGATCAATTTAATCTCTGTCGCACTACAGTGCATTAGCAGGATGGGGTTTTTTTTCCTCCTTTTCTTGGCACAGCTTAGGGAGCTCAGAATTAGGACAAATATTCTCTTTCCTCCTCAACAAAAGCTTAACAAATGACAAAAGTGACAGATTTGAAAGATTGATTTTTTTAAAGTGAGGTTCTCTGTGGTAGCTTGTGAAAGCACTTTAATTTAGAATGATTATTAATCAACCATCCGCTCAGATAATTTTCTAATTTAGGAGGAAAAAAATCTATATTCTGTCTCTTACGTCCCCATCAGGTACTAAAATATGAATGTCTGCATTTATTAACAAATACAAATAGAGAGCATTATCTGATGCAGAGAGACAGAGTTAATGCTGAGATGTAATACTCCTACCTGACAGGAAATGTTCTGAATTTTAGTATAGAAGAGATATAATCTGAACTTTAAATATTTTATTGTATTACAGCCATAAATACCATACATGGCAAACCTATTCTGACATACACGAATATAGCTGCTTGTTCTGGGTGCTCTCTCTTGTTAATTCTACATAGAGCAGAGACTTAATTTCCTATTAAAAAACCATGGCATAATAAAACAGCAAGTGCAGCTAAGGACAGAAAGATAAGAGTGCAATACAAATAGTTGAATTGGCAAATAAAATTTTAAACCTGAAGAATTAAAAGATATTTTGACTGACGCCTTTGTAAGCCCATCTTTACACTGATTTATTGTTGTGTGGTCTATCTACTTTGTTTCCCTAGCATGAATCTTGTGAATATTGGACATATAATGTGAATATTTATCACCACAACATTATTCTGAAACAATCCAAAGAGTTCAAGTAGTATGCAAAAATACTGCAAATTAGTTTTCTAAGCAACGTGCATTTAAAGCTCAGTCCAGAGGATTTATGTGCCTAAACTGGGATGCAGACACAAAAGAGTCTACAAAGTAGGTCTTGTGTTTCCTGGCCAACTTTTCTAACTGACTGACTACTGAATCAAAGATGAATGTTACCCTCACTGCAGCCATGTTTAACAGAATATAACCTGGCTTAAAAACAATAGTTGCATTTCTGAGGGACTGTCCTTCCTCTAATTGCCCTATTAACTGTATAGGAAGCTTCAGAAGGAAAAACAAAATACTTGTGCACCTCCAACAAAATCTTGGCTTTTTGGAGGCATACACTATTGGCTTGGAGGCTACATCTGTTTTAGGTGTGGCTCATAATCCTTTCTAAATGGACCCTGGAATTGGGTCTGGTTTGGAAATCCAGGTTTATTGTGACATAGGCATAATTTATGAAGGAAGACATGCAAACAATTGTAACACAAAATATGTGGCAAGGGAGTAATTTACTAGGCTTTCATATGAAATACAAATTTATTACTAAATGTCTATGCCTAAAACTCAGTATGTAGTACATCATATTTTAAATTATTAACATCTCTGCTGGAGAAGCTTCCTTCATAAAATATTTACACAGCACATCTCAGGACTCTGTATTTTGCCAGCAGTTACTCAAAGTGTAAGAAAGATAAATATAGTTAGCAGGTCGTTCTTTTCCTTGATAAGCTATTCTTTTCACTAAAAAAATCCCCCAAAATATTTAAGTTATACTACTGCTATGGCCTTCGTTATGAAATACTGCACACCAAGAGAATGATATATTTTGACCCCTGAGTGCTGCTGGGGTCAAGGGACAGAGCTTTTGCTAATGGCAGTGCATGGCTGTAGAACACAAGAAGCAGGCATGTTTCAATTACTTTTCCAATTAGTACCAACAATCAATGCATGCTGCAAAAAGCCTTAAGGAAAATGGCAAAATGTTACAAAGTATGCATATGATTCTGTTTTAACTAACAAACCCAAGAACAATAAAAGTATTAGTATTCCCTTGACCATATAACCCTTTATTTCAAGCAAGATAATCCGGAAGTGTTGCCTTTTCAAAATCCAGACAGCTCTTTGAAGCAAATGAGTATTAGATACTTACTCTTTTCTAATCTAGACAAGAAGAAAACTTCATATTGGTCATTTTGTAAGAGAAAGTAAGTTGAATTTATGATGCAAGCTTCAAATGTGTTGGACTGTTATTTAAAACCAAGCAATAATTATGCTATAATTTTTCATATAAGAGTTCCTGCTCAACAGAAAAAAAAATGAGCCTCCAGCATTTCAAACTCCTGGCATAGAGTTGTCTGGGCTACTAAAAACCTTCGCAGCACAGCATGAGAATTCTGTTGGTATTTGTATATCCAGTTTGTCAATGTCAAAATAAAATTTTAAAGAAAATGTAAGGAAGCAGAAAAGCAGAACTATAGACTTGAACCTATTTTAAAATAAAATAAACCCAACTATACCCCAGGTATAAGGCACATGTTTTGAAATACAGAAGATTCCACTGTTACCAAACATTCAGCTGCACAGTTTCAAAAATTCATTTGAAACATTTTCTTGATGTTCGTATAGTTTTATTAAAGATATGATGTGGTAACTCTTTGGATCAATTTTGCATTAATGGTTGATACTAAATACAGAAAAATTATGATGAGGTAGCATTCATTTTAAACTTCATAATATACACATTTCGCTTTCTATGGTGGGGAGAAAAAGTGCTGTCAATTCAATAGTAAATAAGGAGATTACTGAAGAGCAAACATCTATAATTAATTGTTTTCAAATCTGTGAGACCAGGTTATTTGTGGTTTATAATTTCTGTAGAATGATCTAAGAGTTTCCTCTGGACAACAATTTTAAAGTATAATATCTGCTGTAACACAGAAGAAATACTAAAATTTAGAAAAAACCAACGTATAAATGTTTTAAGGAAGTAAGTGGGATCATCTCAACATGACGTCATTGTAAGGAAAAATTGTGAAAATAATATTAAAAGAGGCAATCAGTTGGATTGAGTGGTAGCATGATTAATACCAATCAACACTGTTTAATAGAAAACAGGTCTTAGGAAATTCCATATCATTTTGTGATGATATTACAAATTCAGTAGATGAAGATAACTTTTGAAAATACTTGCTTTAATTTTTGTATAAATATCTCTGCCTATTATCTCTCTGATGAAAAAGTAACATGGCATAAAATCAACATGGTGTATATATTAAACATGTTAAAGAGCACTGAGAATCTGAAAAAGAAACTGTAAATGAGGAACCAACACATAATGGGAATATCTTTGCTATTGTAAAAATGTGCATTATAAAGAGCCAACAGTACTGAGCAGCAGACCCAAGATATATTTGAAAACCTAAATACCTCAGAACTAAATTGTGGACAGCAGTGATAACTAAAAATATCTTAGTAGTCACAATAAATAACCAACAGAAAATGCATTCATACTATAGCACAGTGGCTCTCAGAACTTCCATATTTTGTGAATTCTTGTACCTGGATGTGAATGTAGGACTGGAAAATCCACATATATCTGCATGTGACACCGATAACATTAAAAGAAAGTAATTTGCAGTTCTTGTCACCACACTTTCAAACGGATGTCTATTAAAAGAACAGTATATATTATCACAATAAGGGTGATTAAACTCTGGAATAATTTACAATACATGTGGTTATTTTTTCTCTCACCTGAAACCTTAAATTGAAATTAGATAGATTAGAAATACCAAGCTGAACAAGGCAAAGAGAAGTAGATGAAGAAATTCCAGTTGAAAAGTATGAAGTAATTTCGAAAGACCAGTAAACCTGGTCTCTTTTGCCACAGAGATAAACATCATCTGTGTTAACCCTTTAGTGTGGATAATGTTGCCTTAGTTCACAGAGGAGCTGTGGGTCTGAAATTAGTTTTAACATTTTTTGTAAAATAATTCTGATGACAAAAATAAGAGAATAAATTCATGTTGTTCCCTGTTTACTGATTTTACCTCCTACATTTCAACATTATTCATTAGTTCTGTTGTGTTTGAAATAAGACTATGTTCAAACAGTATCTGACATCATCAGGGACCAACTCAGCCTGCGGCCTTAATGAAAGATTGAAACCCGAATTGTAAACAAGACTATAACACTAGGTACAAGACTAAGTCTGCTCTGTATAACAGTTAGTAAACTAATATGCACCCTCCACTTTTACCTTCTAAAAATTAGCTGGTTTGGACTACTCCCAGAGCTCCCAGCTATGACAGATAAATGCACTATAATATTTCTGGAGCCAAAAGGCTGTGCAAGTCTCCTCTTTACCTATGAATCAACCAAAAGCAGTAGCAAGGTAAGAGTTAATTTTTTCTGCTGATTGAAAGGTTTGCTAATAGCTCTGGAATTTGCATGATAATACACACTCATTACAAAAAAAAAAAAAAAAAAAGGAAGTATGCATTATTTTAGTGAACAAATGAACTCCAGAACTGAAAGGAATACTTTAAAAAATATACATTAAAATGTTTTAACGTACTATAATTACTTTCCTCAAAGTGTGTCTGTGTTTGGCTGCATATGTACATACACACAATTAGGTCTATCCAATTCCAGCAGCACCCTGGAAACCATTTTAGAAATAGGAGAACTTTTTAGCTGACATGGGAAGATGTCTTGCTCTATCCCATTTTGTGCTGGACATCAGTAAATTGAAATTTTTTCTAGTGTGGCAGACTCCTCAGCAAGGAGTCTGATTTGGCTGGCACTCCCCTTGAACCTCCCTCTCCAAGGGAGTATGCTGTGAAGTGGAATGGAAAAAAGGGGAGAGGAAGAGGAAAAGGAGGAGAGGAGAGGAGAGGAGAGGAGAGGAGAGGAGAGGAGAGGAGAGGACAGGACAAGAAAGGAGCTGAAGAAGCAGAGAGGAGAGGAGAGGAGAGGACAGGGCAGGGCAGGACAAGAAAGAAGCTGAAGATGCCATGGTCTTGGTATCTCATGGACTCAGGGATTACAGCTGGCCTCAAGCAATGGTTCTCTCTGTTTTTACTGACTGCAATCTTGGAAAAATATAAAGACGAACCACAGACAGAAATATTTCTTGAACTTGACTATATAATCTTCTCAAGGACTTTGCTTTGAAAACAGTGTCTGGCAGGTGAAGGTGACATCAAAATTGAATAATACAATGAATTTCAGCAAGTTTTACTCTAGGGTCCCTCATATACTAAGCAAAAGCCACTTTAGCACACACAGCAGAGTATCCTTTCTTAAAATGATGCACTATACGTTAGAATCTTTTGTTACATCAAAGATATGGTAAGTATATTATTTCCTCCTTTGCACTTAGCACTTCCTGCTCTCATTTCTCATATACAGAACACTCTGGGACAAGCATAGAGGATGAAAGGTAAACTGAAATAAGCTTCCATATGGCAATACATCGACCTCTGTGACACCACTCCGGATCCACATTTGCAAATAGGTCTAAAGAATTTCCCCTTTGAAGAGCAGATAAAGCAGCTCCTCTCTACAAATTACTGAGCTGGGAAAGTCTAGCATTCAAGCACTGCAATATTTCACTCTATATGATAGAGGAATTGCCCAGATTTTGAAAGACATTACGAACAACTATCAGTTTCACAACAGCAGAAAAGAGAAGTTGCAATATTACAAAAAACATTTAAATCAATCATTTTTATGTGATGACTGAGAATCTTAAAGAGAAATTATATTTGTCACACATGCCCTAGTTCTGCATTGTGCTTGTGCTTTCCAAATCTCTTAAATTACTAAACAGAAAACAGGTGTTTAAGCTCTTATGGTACATCTGTCATATGCATGCCACATTGTTTTCTTCCACTGAATTTTAGCACTAATGTAAATATGATCTCAGTGTGTTCAGTGATAAAGAACTCCCTTCATAAAAATATGAGTACAGGTGCTTGCAATGGACTAAGAAGTCAGTGTTTCTGGCAAACAGAATATCATAAATAATTCAGTGCTGTAACAGATCACTCTCTTTGTACATTTCTTTAATAACATCTCTTTACCAAAATTTAAATCTTTCATTATACAAACCAAACATTATTATAAATAAGGCGACTTACATCATGTCAATTCATCTACTTCAGGAACAGTGAGTAATGAATGATGCTGCCTGATAGCTCTTGGATTGAGTGGGAGAAGGTGCCGTAAATGCTGCTTCCAAAGTTTTTCACGTCTTTGTACACTGATCTAGCTTTATTTTATTTTTAAGGTCAAGGGGTGTTATTAAATCACTTGACAAATGGCATGACATATGTTCAGGAGGAAACAAGCAGAAAACCTAGGAAGATATTGCAAAGCTGCATGCTAAATGCAGAAAATATACCACACAGCAGAAATAGTATAAAAGTTACATTTAAAATCACTGGCACTGGAAGCGGTACAAGCGTGTATTGCTATCTCTTCTGGGAAAGGTTCGGTTACATATTTTCAGGCAAACTAATAGGCACAGAGGTGGTGTGCTTTGTATCAAGGGCAAAGCTTGCCACCTGCACAACTTTAGCATCCCAGGCTTGCCAGTCAACTGCAGCAGCACTGACAATGAGCTCAGAGGAGACTTTCACTTTGACCTCATCGAGAGGATAAAGGTGTTGCATATAGCCAAGTGGGAAGGAATTAAATTTTCTTTAAACCACCTGCAAAGGCTAACTCAGAGCAAAGATTTGTTTCCTGATGGATTGGTGTCCCTGAGCATGAATTTTAGATGGTGTTAAAAGAAATAAAAAGGTAACTTCCAGCAATTAAATTCACAGAGCTTTCTGTGGTTATAAAATCACCAGTAGTAAGTGATTAGCAATGCTGGTGGAAAACAGAGGCTGTTACTCTCCCAACGAAAGCCCTCTGTCTGGGGTTTTCACCTCACCTTCCATTTAGTTGCTATAGTTTTATCATGCCTATGTAACAGGCAGTTTTGCTTTCTCCTGCCAATAGCCTGCCATGGTAAATAGGAAAAATGTTCTCGACACTGCACTGCCGGCTCAAACATTCTACATCTGAGCAATTAGATCAGTTTATGAGCAGAATATAACAGTTCTGTTACCCAAGTCTCATGATTTAATTCCTAGTCTTACGACATTTATGTATTTTCCCAAAGCACCAACTGATGGGAGTTACATATTCCTTACATTTTCAATCTAGTTTCCTAAGAAAAGGAAGCTTTTATGATTGCACTGGTCTGTACTTCGATCTATGAAGAGCTTTCTAATAACTTTTGAACCTACAGGCTGATTTAAGTTAAAATTAGAAATAAAAGTCTCAAAGATGATTGAGTTCCTAAGAGTTTTAAAGAAATCGCCTTCCATGTCAAGGACAGAAGCTGAAATTGCTGGCCTTGCCATTGGAAATGTGGCCATAACTCAGCCCTTAGATACTGCTATGAAGAAGCCAGCTAGCTGACCAACATCCCTGTCCTGGCAATTTGGCATGTACACAGCTCTAGACATGGTAAGCTTTGTACAATTGCTGCCCCTTTTCTGGTGGGAATGTAAGAGGAAGGGAGCTCATGGTCTTTTGCTGGGGACAAAACGTTTAGAAAATACAGGACAAAAATCTGTAGGACAAAAGACTTTCAGTTCTGCTGCTAAAAAATTCTTTTTTCTTTTCTCCTTTAAAGTAAGACCTGCTCACATGGCTGGCTTAGAAAAGCCTGCAAACAAAAGCCACTGAATCTCTAAAGGCTCAAAAATCAATAAAGTGAGCCTGAAGAACAGGAAAAATTTAATCTCAAGACTTCTCTAAGTACTCTCATGATCTTGGGATGACAAGCATTGATAATACTGTAAGAAGTTACATCAAAAAGATGCCAGGGCCAAATCCTTGTTTAAAAGTGGAACACTTCTGAGATGCGATGCTTAGAGAAATACAGGAGGAGAATTTCTCCATAGAGAATATGAACAAGGAGTTGAGGGTGCTGTTGGAATTGCCCTCATTTACTAGTCTTGATTCACTGCAAAGCACACTGGGAATCAGAAAGATATCTGCAGTACTGCTCATAAGGGACAGGACACGGACTTGCAATGTTTACATGCAACCTTTTTATGGAAATATTTTGCCATTTTCATGAATTTGTGCCTAAGAACCCTATAAGTTATCTATGGAAAAAATTAAACCTTTAAAAACTCATTTTCAACTGTTTCTTAAAAATACTACACCCGCACAGAAGAGTTGAAGCTCCTAAGGATTAATAGAGACAAGAGAGTAAAACATGATTTTAAAATGTTTCATTCCACCTCATTCTTAAGTTTGTATCCTGATATAATACTGCTATTAGCATATTGGATATGAACCCTCACCAGCTGCTGACATGTCATTATAAATAATTGAATACAAGCCTATGGGTCACTGTAGCAGAAAAATAAAAACGTCAAAGTAGAAATGGACTCTTTTTTGTCTAATGCATTTCAAAAAATTAAAAATATCAGATGGATTTTAATTCAGTTAAATGATTAGAAGCTCCCACAGTCTCTTCTTCTTCTCCCTTAATCCTAATCTTTTCCTCTGCTGTTTTATTGGGGCAACCCCACGCACAGCAATTGAGCTACTCCCTCCTTAATAGTATGTCATGATCAACAAGACCCCTCTAAAAGTCAATCTTTTTGACTGACCATCAGAGGTGCTTTGATAGCCTCTCTCTGCCTTCACAGTGATACAGCCAGAGCATTTAAATTACTGTCTTGAGCTACACCGACACTATTTTACTGCCTCAGGATAAGGAGAGAATGATACAGGAGAGGGAACAGGTATGTGACTCAGGTTAGGCAGTTCAGGCTCCTTAGCAGGCTGCCTTTAATGGCAGGGAAAACAGGCTTTTTGGGAAACAAAATTCAGACCATAATTGTCTACTGAGTAAACAGCTGGGAAAGACTAAATTGTGCATCAGTGTTGCATACTGAAAGTTAAGGATGAAAGAATTGCCCCGAGTGTTACAATGAAGCTCCATGTACCTTTTTAATTTGCACGGCAAGTGCACACTTCTAATTACAGCTCACATTTCTACTGCATAAGTACTCTCCTTTCAAAAAGAATAAAATCATTCTGATTTGCAGTCTGATCTACCTTGTCAGAAAAACAAAGTATAAAAATGTAAAAATGAGGGGCTGAAACCTTCTTAATTTCTTTTTGGAGAGCATCATTTTAGGCTGGAATGTGATATGGGCAAATCTCTAGTGAAGTGATTTTTACTTCCTCTTAAGACTCTGAGATATAACTGAGGGATGTCACTGTGGTAAAAATCAGCAGCAGTGCTCTTTTACAAAATATCATCGTTGAATCAGTCACAGGAAAACATGACTCAGTAATTTCAACTATGAGGTATGAAAGTCTTTGTACAAGCAAAATCAAGTGAAAAAAGGACAGGTCTGTGAGAAGGAGAACAAAAATAAGCTAATTTAAAATACAAATATCTGGGGGGTAAGGTAACAGATGGATAAACTTCAAAACAACAAAATGCACTTTACTTGGAAATCCATTACTAAGAGCTTACTATTAAGAGCACAGCCAGGAAATAGCAAGGCCCTTTTTTTTTTAAAATGCTAATTAGTTGTGATACAACACCCTAAAATATCTTTTGCTCAGAGGAAGCTCTTAGACAGTTCCTAAACAGAATTTTGGTCTTGGTGTTAGCACGGCTTAGACTTGGATGCATTCCAGAGCATACAGTGTTCCTGTTGTATTCCAGGAGTAAATATAATTATTTTTTTGAAACTACTTATTGTCAAATGACAACGAAGCACTTGTCTGTCTCATCATTTACAGAAGAGAAGCTGTTATGTGTAAAGAAAAGGGCAGTTCAAGATACCACAATTTTTCTACTATTCATATAGCTAACACATGATTTTGGTAGTTTTCTATTTTGTTATCCAGTTTTACAACAGTAACCTCTATAGGGAAACATCAGACCATAGTTAACTGATAACAGCAAGGGCAGAGTTGAGCCCAAATTTATCAACAACAAAATCATTAATAACTCTGCTTAATTACAACCTGTTCTATCCAACACAGAATATGCATGAATTTTCAAGGAGATTTAATTATTTAGAAAGTTGAAAGATGTGATAAGCTATTTTTGAGATATAAGGAGACAAAAAAGAGACAAAAGTCAACATTTCAAACTGGTAATTTTTTAATGATCTGTACTCAAAAGCTGTCAGAAAATATTCTCTCTAATACAATGAAGCAAATTCATTCTTCAAGTCAAGGTAATAGTGGGAAAAATAATCTTGGTGATAAAAGGAATTGTTTTATTGACTGCAGAAGAGCTATCTCTCTATAAAACCATGGCATGAGCAGTAAGAACAGATAAAAAATACTTTGTTCACTGACCACTAGAGAGGTAGGAAGACTTAAAGCAGAAACAAAGGCTGACTTTTAAAATCAGGCCTTACAAAAAATGCTTGTACAGGACGATTAACACAGAGTAGAGTTAAATTTTTAAAATAAATTATTAGTGCAAAGAACCTTATGGTCTTTCTTAAAAAGGGGCTTAATATTGCGGCAGAATATTATATTTAGAAATGTATTCTTAGTTTCTTCTGTTATTTTCACCCACACATCAGTATTTATAGAGAAGCATATACATGCATCATATACAGAGAGTTGTAAATATGCCATAATGACACATTTCTACACCTTCATCTTCATGCTTAGTCAAATGTCTTGAGGGACCATCAAAACCTCCAGCTAAAATTTCATTTATTTTATCAGAAAGGAAAAGATTTTCTCAGCTTTTCCTAGGCTCACTGGACTCATCTCCTTCCAAACAGGCTGTGTTTCATGTTCTCGATCCCAGAATACAGCAGAAAGATGCCAGCTGGCTTCCAAATGCCAGCTTTACAGGGACTATGCTCAGCTAAGCTGACTAGAGTCTGTACGCTGTACAACCCTGGGGGATATAAGCGAACTTTGGTTAACCAAGAATTTTTGTTAAGTGGTGTTCTGTAAAATAGGGATATAATTTGTATTGCATGTGTGTATTGCATGTCTTGCTCAAACAGATGTTGCCTAAGCTGCTTGGACACTGACATTTCAGCTGAATATTGAATATTATTATCATATGCTAATCGCATGTTATTTATGAATAGCATACCATGCTAATCAGTTACGAGACTGGTTCATGCTACATCTGGTTAATAAAGGACAAGACCTCTTCTGAAATAAGCCATGAGTCTCTGGTCCTGTACTCCCCAAAATGCAACATGACTCATCTATAACTGCCTTTATACTATCTGATCACCAGATATAATAAGTTCCTTTCTCCTTTTTCAACACCACCAGATAACATCTCAGATCTAAACAAAGATCTGAGACCTGTTCTCTTGCTTTTATTGAATATGGCAAAATCAGTTATCAGCAGAGATTATGGAAAATGCCTATAAATAATAGAAACCTCCAAACTTTGGCACAACACCATAATTTTGCTATAAATAAGCATGAAATGAAAAAAAAATATTCAAATACTAAATAAGGTGTAAAAAGCAAAAATATTCCTGAAAAAATATGCAATAATCAAGGATTAATAACCATGCCTACATCTAAAGCTGTCACATAAAACTTCTCTTTTTCTCATAACAAAACTAGACTTCCTATATAAATTATAACCAACATCAACTCAGACAGATTTGTATTAAGTACAGATTTATCTTCTAGCTAGTTATCCAACACTAACATGACATAGCTCATAAATTAAGACAGTTTTATGTGAGTTTAAACCTGAAAGCTTAAGCCTGTAGTGAGTACCAAGAAGGATGTTATAATTATTTGCCTTGTATAACCTGAAAACATAACTTTATCATTTATTCTCAAGACTGGGTTTTAATGCACACTTCTTCATATGACATAAGTGTATATGAATCTCTAGTTCATACTTATTTGTACCCAGTGAGCCAAATCCATCAAATTCATTGCAAAATTCCAGTGCCTTATATATGTACATCACCACCTATTTAAAATTAGTAAAATTCATCTATTTCTAAATTTTTTTTAATATAAAATGAACTCTTTCCTTAGAACAATACCAAGCCTGCCATTGTTTTCATGCATCTCAAGAACAAAATTCAAACACTGATGAAAACACTAAATCAGGCAACACGAAGTAATTTAGGTTCCTAATCCTGAGTTAATTACCTGGATCTAAATTCCATAATAAAGGCTACAAAGATTCTTTAAAAAAAATTAACAGTAGGGTCACATCACAGAAAATACTGGCATACCTACTTAGCCCGTAGCCTCACAGAGGATAAAAATTCCTAAAAAACAAAGGCAGCCTAACATGTCAGCTAAAACTTTTGTGACTGCTGAATTTTGAGAGCTATCATTCTGTAGTATACCGGCGATGGAAAGGCAGATGTTTTAAATCTGTAGAGCTTCAATACCACTGCACTCTGAAGACAGCAGGCAACAGAATGGAAGGAAGAAAGTATCTTGCTACAAAAAATCCCAGGAGTTAACCTGTTTGATCTTTCACACATACCAACTAGATTTTCAACAGTTCCTCTGCAGTCAGAGGTGCTTGCTATTGTACTTCTGCATGTGGCAGTCCTGCCAGCATATCATCATGATCTCCCGTCCTTTGTTCTAGCGTTAGAACTCTAAAAATAGGCTTTTCTAAATACAGTTCCTGAATAGTTCACTTCTGTTGGAAGTTGAACTAAACAAGCTAAAAGAGATCACCTTTACTATACCCATTACACAGACTATCTGGTGGTGTAGATAATCACCTCCAAAAATAGATGTAGTTAAAACAGCTAAGTTAAAAAAATACTGATTAACAATATGAACACATCTTCTCCATCTATGTTTTCTCATGAGGCAGAGAATACAGCACTGCTTCCAATCCCAGGTTTTTAAAAGTTGTTCTTCAAAAAGGATATTGAGTTAAAGTAGAAAGGCCATTAACTGAATTGAATGGAAAAAATCCTGTTGATTTAAAACAGGTCAGGATTTTGTTAATAAATTTAGCTAGATATACTAAGGCAAAAGTTCACATTACAAGCATTGTCACAGAGGAAAACAAAAGAGCTGTTATTTCTGCAGAAGGGGCAATAGCACACAGACTCTCAGACACCAGGCAAGAGCAGTAAATATATCTAAAGGCTGACCCTTCTCTTGCTCCTATAGAAATCTTGATCCCAAATCGAGCCTCTGACAAGCTTAATTACCCACTTGAAATGAACAAAGATTAATTCTAACATTCACATTGTTATTACTTCTATCTGTCTCATCTAAAAACATAATTTAAAGTATGGTCATCAGTCACAGCCTTTTAGCAGGAAAATACGCACCACCACAACATTCCTTCCAAGACATCCTCTGGAAGGTCATTCAGAGCCAGGCGTTCAGTCAGCTGTAGGAATTAATATCAGGTAAAATATATTTTAACACCCCAAAAGCAAAACCACTCCTTCCTTTCTAATTGTCTGGATAACGGAGTTACCTGCCACAAGCTATTGGACAGGCAGATCTCCCTGTAGCTCTGACGGCAAATAAGACGCTCGGCACCTAATATGAAAAGGTTCAACAACCCTGTTTCTACAACACTTACATTTGAAGATCAAGGTTCAGAAATTAAGGACATGATGTTTTCCATATGCGCAGTACTTAATGACTTAAAAATAAATGTATGTACAAGTGTTTCTGTAATTGCGTCCTCAGACAGTAGTGCTGTCACTTTATTATTTGACTCTAAAATTTAATCTTACATTACTAACATCCTCAGAGGAATCCTCTCAAGGAACATATCCAGCAAAATACAGCCCTAAAATCTGAACTTTCCTACCTTGAGGATATACAGCTTCTTTGGTAGATAAATACTTCCTGTACTATTCCAAAGGAAAAACTGATTCATCTCTTACACTTTTGTGGAAACTCATGAGAACTCAGAAACAATGACTATAATCTTATTAAATAGAAAACTGGAAGTTTATACTTTCATTGTCCAATTTAGGAGAAATACAAGAAATACAATAAAGAATGGTTATTAAACCAAACATTAAATTCAGGTTATTTCAAGAATGTGAGCTCCTTTTGTTATTACAGACAGAAACTCTTTCCTATGTACTTCCAGTGTATCCCACCCTACATCCTGAAGAGCAGCCATAAGACTGTCTGCAGGCTGAAGTCTTAGTTTGGTGTGAATCCACTAGCATTTGATCTATTTGGGCACAGGAATTTTTTCTTGTTTCCCTGTTAGGCCTATCAAGGACATCTGAAAGAAGATTTTGTACTGCTGTAGTTGAAACAAAATTATCATGAACATGAATGAAATTATATCACTCTTTATTCTAATGATTTTTCATGATGACAGATGGCTCCATAACCTTATGCCTCAGTCCAAGTGCAAATTACTTTGAAAGGCTGTATTGACATGCTCATGGACACTGCACAAATGCTGCTTCAGACTGACACTAATATTTACAGGCATATTAAAAAACATAAATATAAATATAATGAGTGGGTAATGCATATTTCAGGAATTTAATATCCACTGCAAATGAATTAATGATTTCACCTTTTGTCCTATAATGTTTCAAACCTCTGTCTAAGTTCTGGCATCATGTTATCCTTTCAAATTAACTGCAATTTTCCACTGCTATGCCTGCTATGAATGAGCAAACATACAAAGAAATTACAAACGTGCTCACAAATTCACCAAAAAAACAACAACCTAACCCCACCACCCAACTGTTATTTCATGTGGATAAAGTTCTATTTTTTTCTCCAGTTTGTGTGTTACTTAATTCCCAAAGTTGGGGCTTAATCCTAGTGTGTTTGCAGTAGTGAACTGAAAGCTTTTAAGACACAATAGCCTGAAATAGAGAATCAGTGTATTTCTGAAGACAGAAAAGTAGTGCCCAGCAGAAGGGTTTTATCACTGTGGGACAATGTATAAAAAAAAAAGACTAAAAAAAGCCTAAAAAAAGAACATAGCTCTTCAGACAATTAAAGTGCTTTAGACCACTAGCAAATTGATTTTCTCCTTGTAAAGGTAGCAATTGAAACATTTAGAATAAATCATGTGTTAAAATTATCTTCTAAAGTAAGAGCTGAGTGCATATTGATTAATAATTATTTGCAGTAACGGACTGAACTAAAGCAATACCATCAATTACTTCAAAAATCTGTAAGATCAATCATGTTGGAATCAACTGCTGAAAGATTCACTACACCTTTCCCAATATTTCAGAAGTGCTCATTGAATGGCTTTCTAGACATATCTTGGTTTTCTGTTTCTAGAGCTATGGAAATTTGTTTTAAATCCTAATTACCACCAGGCATTTCAGCTACATAATACAGTTCTCGCCCTTCAATTACATGGGAGGTCTGTAAGAAGAGCAAATGTTTTCCACATCAAGTATGAGGCATAAGGGGCACTTTCACCGAGGAAGTTTAGTTAATATTTCATACTTATGCTCATGCAGCAAAGGCAATGCAAACAACCTAAACTAATGACCAGAATAGATGATTTACAGAGAGCCACTGATCCAAAGACGGTGGATACTCAGTATAAATTAACTCAGTTTTACACACTAATATGTCCTACTTGCTGAGAATTTGTCCACGCAGCACAATAAAACTCTGGTAATTCTACAAAAAAATACTATTTATTTTGCATGGTTATAAATAGTATGGAGATGGTTAATCCTTAAAGCACAACAGGCATTACTCAAGCCTGGTATCTTATTGAAAATCAAAGAAATTTTCCTTTCTCATGATGTATAGCAACATTAGAGTCAGGTGGGGAGTCTGCTGGCTGGAGTGCCAGATATTAAGTGGATCTGAACTAAAAAGACCATTTCTGTGGTTCCTTTTCCACTGGTTTCAGGTTTCTTCACTGCAGAAGTGTTGAATAGACAGGCAGATAGCAGGTCATGAAATCTGGTGGAATTTAGTCCACATGTTGGTGCAAGCCTCAAAATGGCAGCACCAACCTTTGAGTTATTTCCCAGATTTTTCTTTTTTTGCAGGTAGGCTGACACAGGACCAACTCCCTCATAGACCATCAGGTCTTCAGAAGATAACAAAATTTCTAGGCACTTCTCTGTAATGCACAAAACTCTTGTATCTGAAATGCTAAATATAAATTTAAACATTCTTTACCTAAATGAGATGCACAGCTCTGTCTGAACATCTTGATTTTATGCATTTTTATACTTCTAAGCAACTTAGTAGTGAGGATGGCTTATTTGCATTCATTTACATACAATTTGCAGGAAAAGCTGAAAAAAGGTAGCAAGGAAATTTATCATTTTGATTTTAAATGAAATTATTATTTCTGTAAAAAACATCTTGAATGCTTATTTTCTTATTTTACTTAGGAAACTGCTTTTAATACCTTAATAAGTATCAAATGACACTTCTCAGAAATGTAATTTTTTTCACGTAGTAGGTTTTAAAAACAATCCAGCAATATTTCTGATGTATACATATGCAAAAATCAACTCATTTTTTTTCCCCTGACAGAATTTAATTTCCTAACAAAGTGAATCACTGTCCTGATATGTTCTGGGTCTTCTCTGGGTTTATATTTTTACTATTTTTATAGGTCTCAATCATTGCCAGGTTGGTTTGGGAAAGGAGAGGGAGGTGTGGAACTGTTCATGAAAAAATGGTGCAACATGCATATACAAATTTAAGTGTTTCTGCTACTGTTTTTAGGTCCTGTGCTATCTGTGGATTATTTCTTAGATGATGTTAAAATGTGTTCAAATAAATTCTCAGTAATTTCACACCTACATTCAGCACATTTTCTTAGCCTTTTCAAGCTATGATTTTTCATACGTAGCCACCTTCCTCCTGGCTTCCAGCTGTATCTCTAATTAGCTGGTACTAAATCATACCTATTCTCAGAATTAAGATGGCCAATGTCTTCTGATTCCTCAAAGACTCTTTGTTTATTTCTTCATTGCACCAACCTGTCTCCCATTACATCCCCATGCCTCTGTTACACACTTGTAAAGTCAGGAACTTGCTAGAAATGGCAAAGAAAGATAAACACATGGAACAGATGCTGCACTACAGCTGAACTTTCTAAGGAAGCACGTTAGGAAATTCTGTAGTGCAAAGGTGGTCTCAGGAAATAATTGTGGGTGTGTTTTGCTAAAACATGCGATAATTCCTACCGTCTGCCACGGTGATAATTTTATCAGCTTTCATCATATCCTTGGTGTTGGTAACTCATGGGGTGGTATCAGGATTAGCTCATGCCTGAGGGATTCCAACACAACTCAAGAAAAGCCAGCAGAAGCATGTGCTTGGTGCCACCCCTAGTGACCCCATCCCTATAATGGCCCCACGAGGGTTAGACCTCTGAAACACAGCTCCTGCCTCTACAGCTGGAAGGAGGCATTTCCTTCTCTGTAAGGCACAGTAGTGGAGGGGAAAGCCCAGGGTTACTCTGGGTGAAGCCCAGTGTCCTAACAGCAGGATTACCCTGAGTTCACAGTAAAAGGGAAGACACACTTCAACTAAGCCAAAATATACAAGCGGTAGGAAACAAAATGTGTGTTTTCAGGCTTTCACAGTCACTTCATGTGTTTCCCTCCTCCATGCTTTTTCTCATGTGCATCCTCCAAGTTCTTGTGTGATTGAAAAATATGCATTTCCTAAATTTTGCTCACATGGTTTCAACTGATAAACACTTTAAAAAAGAATTTGGTGCTGATTTGCACCAGGTCAGTAAAATATTGCTTTTTTTCATATTGCCTTCATATTATAACACTGCAAGGTTTTAGTTCAAACTCACAACTCTACTATATACTTACAATCTGGTTGAAATTTAGGAAAAAAGATATTTTTCTCTTGCAAATTAAAAAACCAGTACAAGTCCATTAATTTTCATAATCAGATTAAGACATTGTAATAAAACTTTCAGTGACTCAAGGGAAAGATTGCTTGAGACAGCAAAGTGTAATTAAGCAAGACTATTGTATCTGTATCATTAAAGAAAACGTTAGGAGTAATTTGAGTCTAGGGATCAGCACTTCAAACCTTTCCTAACCCTAGCCTTAACCCGCAACCTAACTTTGTGGTGTAAGCACATTTTGTCAACAGCAGCCTAGAGACCTCATGAAATTAATTAAGTATGCTATCTCTTTACAATGGAAACAAACCCTCATCCACATGCTGTTCGCATTTCTGGCATGATAAGCATTCATTACTGAAGTCACTAGCGTCAGCAGCTGGGAAGTGCAAGACTGAGCTCTCTTTCACTTCTTTTGTCTTCTCTTACCACTTTCAGATTTGCGTGAAAGTTGGGGCTGTTCAGCCTGGAGAAGAGAAGGCTGCATGGTGACCTCTTAGCAGCCTTCCAGTATCTGAAGGGGGCCTGTAAGGATGCTGGGGAGGGACTCATCATTACGGACTGTAGTGGTAGGACAAGGAGTAATGGCTTCAAACTTCAACAGGGGAAGTTTAGATTAGATACAAGGAAGAAGTTCTTTACAGTGAGGGTGGTGAGGCGCTGGAACAGGTTGCCCAAGGAAGTTGTGACTGCTCCATCCCTGGCAGTGTTCAAGGCCAGGTTGGACAGAGCCTTGGGCAACATGGTTTAGTACGAGGCAGCCCTGCCCATGGCAGAGGGGTTGGAACTAGATGATCTTAAGGTTCTTTCCAACTCTAACTATTCTGTGATTCTGTTAATCATGTTACTCCATAGGTATCGTTCAGGTATGTCTTGTACTGCAAAAGTTATTATTCTGATGGTTCTGATCATGAGAGAGAAAAAAAAGACTCCCAAAGTGCCAAAAGAAATTCTTTGTCCTTAAGTCCTTTTACTCTCCTTTAGAAAAACTATGTGAGAAACAAGGAGGACTGCAAGGAGGCAAGGATACATTTGCCTTGCCATCATGTAGCAGCTGTCAACTCTTCCATGCCAATGACAGACACGTGAAACTGCATAAGAATTTGGAAATGTGATATGGCACAAAAGAAAGACATGCCAGGAAAAGGTTAGTCCATGCTTCTGCAGCCTCCACAGAGCAACCGAGTGAACCCATGTGCTCTGTCATTACACTGACATGAAGCTAATGGCAAGATGGCAAATAAGTCTGTGGTGTTGCCAGAGCTGGGGCTCCCAGCTTGAGGGCCATACCTTATGGGCAGATGCTCTGGGCAACCTCCCAGAGATCTGGGGGGTTGTGCCAATTATCCCATGGATCCTTTAGCTCTACACATTTATCAAAACACATCAGAAGCCCAGCATAAAGCCAAGACACCAAAACCCCCACAGAAGTCTTATTACTCACTCAGCAGTCATATGAGCACTGGCCTTTTGATAGCCATCTATATAATCATCTTTCTCACTCAGGTTATAGGGTCTTGAGGCCCCAACTTTATTTGTTTTATAAATAGGCAGATTAATTTCCCCCTGCTTGACCATGAAGTACAGATTTCAAAACTAAAAGAAGCAGAAGACTTTAAACTACCCAAAAGAAAGTTATTACTATTTTATTTTTATTTAAAAGAAAGCTCAACCGTTTACTGTCACTTAGTTTTATTCACTCTGTAAATAAACCACATTTGTTCTTAGAAGCTAAGGTTACCTAAATGAATATGAAATACGTTCCCAAAAAGTTTTAATGGTGTCTGGGTTTATAAGCAAGATGATACACTTTTGCTTAAAGAAAAGTTGATCACCAGTTTTAAAGTGAGACTTAACAATGGAATAAACAACAGCTTTTAGTGTATGGATAAATGATTTTTGACAACATGCTTATGCTTGTGCAGAACCATAACAGAATCCTGAATCTTCATTATCACCAATATGTTATTTTTGTAGGATATTTGCATGATTGGCAGTGCACTCATCAGTGAGAATAGCTGCAGTACAAAAATATACACAAGTAAGATTAATTTCTCTTAATAGACATGACCATTGCATTGGTAAAAAAATGCTGTCCAGAAGCCATTATCTTACACCTCTGAAATGTCACTCTTGGATTTTATCTTCAATTCGAATATACTCTAGCCAAAACAAGAAGAGTTTCAAATTCATATTTTACATCCAGTAGTGAAGCAAATACTTCAAATGTCATGCCAGCAATTAAAGTGTGTCTAGATTTTTAGGTTACTGTGGTAGCTGAACTTAGGACCTTCGCAGTGAGTCACCACAGTCACACCATTACTGAGATATTATATTCTGCAAGTACAAAGATGGGAAATTTTCCAGATTGTCTGCCAAGATTCACTGCACCTAGCACACAGCAAGTGTCATAAATAGAATTTGCCACAGCAAGCCTTGCAATAACTGCCAGAGAATCGCAACAGACCTCCTGCAGTCTGATTTAACATAAACAAGCCAAGACATGGAAAAAGTAAAAACACTGCCCTGCAGTCACTGCTTAATAGCATTTCCAATTGAGCATGGAGAAGCCTGACGTATTGAGAATGTCTGTCTATCCAGTGTATGATGGTGCCTTATGTGCTGCAGCTTCTGCCACATCACAGGGAACCTTCCACTCCTGCTTGGAAGATAGCAAATTTATGTTCAGAAAGAGCTGAATTTAGAGTCTGCTGTGCGTGTATATGTGAATATTTGCTTTTACTGCTTCTCCGCCCTAAAATAGCAAAACAAACCCCATGCATGTTAAAACATATGGCTTGGGTGAGGAATCAGTAAATGCAAAGCTCTTTAATTTCCTCATTGCATCTCACTTTATAAGCGCTTTTGCAATCCAGATCATAGATCTTCCTGAGAACATTTTACAAAAATAAGTCCTCCTCATGAAAACACAAAAGCCCAAAAGTTTTCTTGCAGCTTACTTAATTCTTTCTTTTCATAGAATTTTACTTAACTTTTAAGAACAAAAGGAATTACCTACAAATAAAAGATTTTTTCATTCTTTGTTAATACATGGTTTGAAAAACTTACTCCTTCTCCTGTAGGTCATCCTTCACAGATGAAAATGTTAAAATACATTTAGGAGAAAAAAAATATAAACAATTACTGTAATGGTTACTACTGTATTATAAAAAACATCCTCTGGTATTATTTGTAAGGACAGTGACATGATTGAAGACTGAATATAACTCTATTTGTAATTTCTACTTTATAAGCGTAAGACTGAAGTTATGGTATGTTCCAAAGCACTGGAGAAATCAACAGAAAAAGGGAATAAAGAAATTATGTCTTTAACAACTGCATTAAAAAGGTAACACTATCTCTAGCACAAAACATCAGTTAATTAGTTGGAAACTGTGAACTCTTATTTTCCTTCCTCTTCACCTTGCCACAAAGAAACACCATCCTGGGAAATGTCACGGAGCATTGTGGAGAAGTTAGGGAAATACGTTGCAGTGAATTAGTGCTACTCTTCTGTGGCAAAGTGCAAAACCCTGCAGTTATACAGAAGTGTACAGATAATGGCTTATCAATGAAGAAGTGAAATTGTAAATGACTTCATCATGAGAGCTCTGGATGCATAGCTAGCATGAACATGACTGTCATTATGTGCTATTCTTCCATGATCAAACTCTCTACTGGAGAAACAATTCAGCTTAAAATTAAAGAAAAATATAAATACTGCTAATTACAGCTGTAGGATGTGTACAGGTTTAAAAACAGATCAAATAAAATATTTTTAATATAAGACTGGGAAAATGGCACTAGATTTTAAGTCTTATATATAATGAAACAGTGATCTGTTTAACTGAGGAAAAATAAGAGAAAGGGTTTGTTCCAGTTTAAAGCTGTGGTCACATGAAAGCAACAAGAAGAAAACGTAAATAATTTCAAGGGTGTTTCTTTTCATTATTTGGGAAATTATAAATTCATTTTTGAATGAATTTGATAAAATCCAGTGATTTACTAAAGCTGTGGTTACCTTTTACAATACATTCCTTCAAATGCTGAGAGCCCTGGTACCATTTGGGAGCTTGTCATCTGGAAAACTGCAAAAAGATTTCATTTCCTTCATACATAGCTAGGAAGACAGTGTTAAGTAATGGAAAATAATAATCTCATGGGATTATTTTTTTCTTTACTATTGTATTGCAGTGATACCAATGTAGATACTTCTGATAGGAAAAGAGAAAGTGCATAAACCCCACAGTGTACTTGAGCTATTTATCTCACTGTAACAGGTACTTCACATATAGCTTTATGGCTCCTGGATCTTACATTAACACAGGGAACTTAGAGATTGTGAAAAGAATGTGGCATAAAAATGGGGTTTGTAAGGATGAACTGGTAATTTTCTGTTGATACACTACTGGGTAACAGCTCATCTGACAGCATCTGCAGAACCATTTCTATTATTTTCTGATTTTTATGGGTTTTATACTACTTTTTGATGGATTTTAATGGTTTGATATGTCTTATTTTATGTTTTACTTTGTAAGAGTTCATTTTGTAATACTGGTGCCATCAAACAGACACAACTGCGGAACTATAGCAAGGTCCATAGTCATTTAAGCATCTGCAAATCAACAATCAAAAGATTTAGTTTTGTCCAGATCACCTTATTCTTAGGCTTGCTTTCTAACCAAAGTGAAAAAGAATGTAACTATTCTGCACATAACATGAGTTCACTTTCAGTGGGAATTTAGCATTTAAATATGGGTTTTTTTTGTGGAAAAAGAGCCAAATTACAATCGATGGTACTCTGCTATAAAGTTGTGCTGGTCCTTAAAAAACTATGGGGTTTTGATATCTTCAGACACTGATATGTGCACCTCCACATCACTTTTCCATAGTTCTTTCTTACTATATGGCTATGCTAAAGGATGTATGTAGATATGTCAAAGGATGCTCATAGTTATATGTGTGTGTGTATATATATATATATATGTATGTGCTGCAACCGATTCACTTCTAGTAGAATTTTGGCAGTCTGAAACAATATCTGTATTGGTTAATATGAATTTACTCTTTATTTTTCTTCACAGGCTAAGAAGATACCTACTTTAAAGCTATTACTTTCATGTCTTTCTAGGCTAAAAATGTTAAAACTGTTTCTTAATGACTAGAAGCAGCTCTGGGGAGGTATACCATATTGTACACCATATTGCAAGCTGAGCCTCTCAAGCCATCAGCAGCACCGGCCTCTTGCACTACGTGCTTATTTTCCCTATAACAATAGGCACAATTAAGTCAAAGCAAACCAGATTAACTGCGCTACAGGCTAACCCCTACATGCTCACTGGTTCTCTTGATTAACTGTACAGGACTGTGGAAGGAAGGTGCCAGGAAAACCCCAAAGAATTAGCAAGCCTGCAAGCAGAGTCTGCAGGAGGGAGAAGATGCAAGAAAGAGCAGAAGGTGGCAGTTTAAAACACTTATTAAAGGAGTTAACAAATAAAAGGATGTAATTTAGATCACTAGATGACAGAATCCTATTGTGATGAGGCAGTGCAGCATCTGAAAGTGGATACTCCCTGTTAAGATCACACATGTACCTGCACAATATCATTAGATGAGGATGGAATTATAAATCTCAGTGACATCAGACTTTGTAGGTTCGGCGTGCTTCCAATAATTGGAATAGGTTTCGTATCGATAGTTATAATTTTAAACAGTATATTGATATTGTCCACCTGCTGGTAATACTTTGGTGCCTCTTATACAAAAGCCAACAATAACACCATCAGCAACTCATTAAAATAAAACTCAAAAATATGCCAATGAAATGCTAAAACATGCTTGAAATATGTTCTGTTAAGCTTTCCAATATTCCTATATTCAGCTATAGCACCAAGGTATGAGCCAATATACAGAAGCTCAGACGTTGTTGTAATTTTAGCATAGGGCAATGTTAATTACAGCATGACAACCTATTCAAAAATAAATTAATAAAAGGAGACTTAAATTCATTTTTGTCATATACCAGTTAGAACTCCTACTTCTGTACATCACAGTTGACTGCTGTATCATTTTGGACTTTTATAGCATTGTGCTCTGTGTGGAAGAAGTGCCTTCCCCCACTTTAACAGCAGTAGACTGCTAGGAGACTGTTCAACGATAAAAATATGTACCACCAAGTCCCTAAAATGTCATGATAAATGAACTCAAATGTCACTATTAAAATATTTCCTTTCATCAGTTTCACAGCACAGATCTCCCTTTGCAATTCCAGAACTGACTTAACTTTATTAATACTTCTATGGGAAAACTGAATTTCTTTTTGAAGGTTGAATTTAAGACAATTGCAAAGCGTGTGGCATAAAACTGAGATAACTACCTGTAAAGTGGCTTAAAAGGTGCCCCCTGGAGAAAAGCTCTTCTGCATGACCCTCTTCCAGAGGACATAAAAAAAGAGGTTGAGTCCATCACAAGCAGACCCCTGAAACAATTCTCTCTAGGCTTCTTTAAATGTGAAAAGCATCATTTTGCTTTCAACTGATCCTGTTAACAGTATTTGAGAAAGAGAAAAAAGTAACATGGCATAAGATAGAAATGCTTAAGAAGAAAACCAGAAGACTAAACGAGAAATTCAAGGGTACCAGATTTCTTTCCTCTTTACCACTGTTACTCAGTGTTGTGTTCCCAAAGGGAGGGAAAAAAAAAAAAGAAAAAAAAAAAAAGAATCCCTTTACTGAAGCACCAGAACCAACATGACCGTGAAAATGTTGTTAGTTTATTATGGGTAGTTTCTATAACATTTCATGGCTTTCTCCCTCCTGTCTAACTATTTTCTATTCAAATATCCAGGTGATGCTTAGGAACTTTTAACAAAGGGCTGATAGGAAGGGAAGACTGACGAACAACGTGTGTTTATAATGAGAACCAAAATGCTACCTGCAGAGAATAATACAGGATGATCTTTCTTTGGAGAGGGGGGAAAAAAAATCAACAACATAAATGGAATGCTGTCAAATTTATAAGCAGCAATTTAGACAGCAAATATGTTGCTCTGGTTTCAGCAGTCTTAAATACTGTGAGCGGCTTAACCTTATCTCCCAGTGCCACTGCCTTCCTGGAGTAATTGATGCTCGGAGTCCCCCAGTTTCACATAAACCAGGCCACTGTGTTATTGTACACAGCAATCTAACTGCTAGCAGAGACAGGAAACAGCTCTGAACCCAGATCAATAGACATGTCAACAGTAAGCTGCTTAATCTAATTCTGCCTATCTCATCTTGGAGCACAGAGTTTGCAATTTTACTGCTAGGTCCCTCTGGCAGGAAATGGTTTGGAAAGTTTAGTCTTAAGAAGTTTAAGCAATATGCTTATCCTTCAGACTCTTGAATGTTTATTCAGCAGAATAGCTGCTTTAAATGTTTTATAAATGGTAGCAATGTAAACAGGCACTCCTGAATTCCTTCCCATATGAAAGCTATAATGGTGATTTCCTCACGGTGGACAGGGAGCTTAACACGACAGCCAATTATGCTTAAAGGTAAATTGCATTTGTGCAGATGTACCAAACTAAAACAAACTTTGAAGATCAGAATAATTTTCCTAGCATCCCCTCCTCCACTCTGATTACATTCCCACATTGAAACAGGTTTTTTTTGGCAATTATGTTGCTCCCTCCTCTTTTTTTTTTTTCTCCCTCTTTTTTTTTACACAGATGAAAATAACATGTTTCTTTGCAAGTAACTTCAGTATCTAGGCTGGTATAATACAATCTCTGACAATAAATTTGATCAGGTAATAAGAAACCCTGACATAGCCTTTCGTTCAGAAAGCAATAGGGAAGAAATTAAACTGATTACATTTTTCTTATCTTCTTACTGCACTGATGGCATAGATACATTCCCTTTTGAAGGAAAAAAAACTCAGAAATGTAGAGCTCTGCCCCACATGTCAGAGCTGACCATGGTGACGCCTCAGTGAAGTACCTGGGCAGATGGGAGTGCCCCTGTCACAGATGTAATATTGACTGGGTTCCATATCGTCCCATGAGCCCCCTGCAGCTATGCGCCTGTCACAGCATTATCAATGGTTTCACAGCAAAAATACAGACATTCATATATATATATATAATTCACAGTTCATTGATGCCTGTTCCATGTCCCAGAATGCTCAAAGTTTTCAATTTCATCTGAAGTATGACAAAGTCATTGTGCCTCCCAAGGGGTTTTATGGTGCCACACAATTCAAGGGGCAGGAACCTTTGCCAGTGGAGGAGAAATTTAAGATCCTGGTTAACTTTGGAATCACAGTTGATGGCTTCCAACCATGACAGACCTTTAAACTACTTTGACAGTCTATTTGTCACTGGAAAACAAGTGCAAACTTGTTCAGAGAGGAAAGATGGCATTTCACTCAAAGTACTAGAGTGAGAATTAAACGATGGAGGTTCTTTCCTCAACATTGACACAAAGTGCCAGTGCACTTCTGCTAGCCAATTTTTAAGTGCTTCAACTCCCCATCCATAAAATAAAAGTTCTCTAACTGCACTGGAGTGCTGAAATGCTCAATGCATTAGTATCCATGAGGTGTTCAGATACTGTAGTGCTGAGTGTTACAGAAAAGTCAATAAATGAGCTCCATAAATAAAATGTTACAAAAGCCCACTTCAGACCTTCAGCTTGAAATCATGGGACTGCTCCTCTAAGTTAGTGCCTTGGAAATAAATTTAGCAAAGATTCCAGGAACAATTCAGCTGAGGCTAAGATTAAGAAATAATAAAGACACAGTTATAGTTTAGACACTTGTGCATTAGTTGCTTGCTGCTGGAAGTCTCACAACACTGCATACCTCACATGAGGAAATTTTGCAAAAAAGTATGCACAAATGTTCTCTGAAGCAAAATAAATAAGTAAGTAAGTAAGTAAGTAAATAAATAAATAAATAAATAAATCAGTATGATATCTATGGACTTATTTGTACATTTACTGTGAACAAAACTCCCTTAGGTAAAGACTTAAATGCAAAGAGTTTCAATAGCTGACCTAAAAATCTCTTCAAACTTCCCTTCTTTCTGTTTATAAAAGTTTTACTCTTTCGCTCTAAAAGCTGAAACTGTAGAGCATTATTCCAAAGATCAACAACATCATACCACGAATAATGAAAGGCAGAGCTAAAGAGATTCTTTTATCAACAATTCATGGACTCAACTACAGCCATTTCTAATAAGGAGCAATTTAGTAAAAATAATAAAAATCAGGAGACAGACTATCCATGAATACTAAAAGCACTAATTTAGTTCAATTAGTTCACTTCAAATGGAAACTTATGGTGTGCCAGTCTATTTTGGTTTCAGACTTGTCCCACCCCCAGTCCACATTTTCAAAGATGTAGAATATTCCAAATGCTAATTAAGAACCATTCCTTTTAAACTCATGTTTATCCCTACAAATCTGACAGTGTGGGGGGTTTATATGGACTGAAAAATTATACTCATTAAAATGCAAACAAATCAGAAATACTTTAATTTAATCCCTCATAAACCACTATTAGAACAAGCATATTTCCTGTCTCAGCAAAATACTCATGCCAAAGAGCAGCTAAGACCATCAACACATTTCTAAGCCTAGTGACCCATTCATGGATATCTTCACTGGGGGAGGTCTCAGTGCTTTTAATTTCAACTTTGCTATAATGCAACCTGCCCATCCTCTGGATTAAGCTGTGAATTTTCTGCTCTCACTTTTCATTCAACCTCATCTCAGAGAAACAATACTGGTACAGTGGTAAACAGTAACTAGCCAAGCAAGAATGCCCCAAGCTGGAAATAATCCCTTTTACCAGCTCATATATTTAAAGAAATTATAAAAAAATCTGATTCTTCGCAATCATCAGGTTGGGTAACAGTGAAAATGATATAATCATCATGCACATGCTCCTTACTATTCCCACATTTACACGATGCTTCTCAATACAAATGAAGAAATAATCTCTTTGGAGGAGGGAATCTGTTTTCACGTACAAGTATAGAATCTTGCTGTCAAATGGTAACAAGACTACTTAAAAAAAAAAGAGAACACATCTTGCAGTTTTGAGTGGATAATTAATGATTGAAGGTTTTAAAACTTGGCTGTATAAAGAAGTGTTTCTTATTATTATGCCATATTTGGCATATGCATAAAAAAATTCTCCATAATCCATGAATTGCTGCACTATCTGAACATTTGTTAGAGATTTTTTATGAAACTAGGTCATAGCAGATCCCAAAGTTTGGGTTTCCTACCACAAATTTCAGCCATTTAATTCCTTAGCAACGCTTTCAGCTTTCAGTTTCAACACTGTTGTACAAACTGCCCAATACTATGAACAAAATCCAAAACTGAAGTACTTTTTAAAAACTCCCATACTGCCATCTTGAAGGTGTCACTTTTTTGTGTTACCCTGGATTATAGGAAACCTGAATATAGGTGCTTGCCAATTTTTTTTAAAGTGAGACTTTGAGCTGGTATCTAAAATTCCCAGTGAGATCAATAGCATTTAGATGTCTAACCTGCTTAAACACTTCTAAAAATCCAACTGTGTGCTTAAAATGTTGCTTTAGCTAGTCTGAAATACTCATACCACTTCTACATTTTCACAACTACAATTGCTATTACTTCGTGACTCTACTGACCCAGGAGAAACTGCAGGCGGTCCTTCCAGAAGGACTAAGTCAAATTGATGGGTAGTTGTCTTTTTGACCCTTTTGTTTAACAAATGCATTCGTTGCTTTCTATCTGGACTTAGATAAATGAGTAACAAATTAAAAGAAACATTTTTATGATTCACTGCAGTAGCTTGCTTTCTGTGCTTTTCTCTTTTCTGATACAAGGTTAAAAGTGACTGGTAAACCTTTTAAGATTATTGAAACTAAATTATTAACGCTGTGTTTCACCTTTCTTTTGTCCTCTTCATGGCATTCTCCCTGATTGCTTACTGCTACTACACTCCTACAAGTTGTAAATCAAATGAAAAATCTTTAAAGTACAAAACCATCTGATTAAAATTTTCATCCACAAGGGAACCACAGATATGACAAGAAGCCACATTATGCAGTTTTTACATTTAAAACATCTGACAGTCTTTTTTTCATGTGTGTGAAAATTGAGCACTTTCATCTTTGGAAGCAACAAAAAGGATGATTCTCACTCATAAAACCCATTTGCAACCTTCAAAACATCTTTGATATTCTCCTCCATTGCATAACTGCAATTGGTGCATTATATACAGGCACAAAGTGTCAAGACAGAGAGCTAGTTTGGACAAATTTGAACTGCTCCCAGCTCAAACCTGTAAAATTCACAGGTTTGCTGAGATCATCTATCAAACTCAGCGCCAGATCATCCACCCCAGAGAGCCCACACTCTCTGGGCAGTTAGAAACATAGAGGGAAGAAATGTGGGAAACCATGATCAAGGGATCTAATAACAACCTGAAATATAGTGAATATTTCTGAGGGAAAGATATACCTTTAAGGAATGAACTCTATCTAGAAGGAAGTCAAATACTAATTTACATTTTTGTGAGGCTTTTAATCCAATGCCTATCTTAGATAAGGTATGAGTTTATTTGACAGCATATTTCTGAAAAGTTAGCAAACAACTTTCTTAATGCTGCTTTTCAGCAGTAGAGTATAGGATGATACATCACCAAGTTTTAAAGATCTGAGCTCCTGATAGTCCAAAACAGAATAAACCAAGAAAGCTGCTGTATTTCTGTTTTCACTGGATTTCATAGCTGCTGCACATTTATGGTCTGCTAGGCTGGCACAGAGATATTGCACACATGTGACAGCAGTAAGAGTTTTGTTTCTCCAGCAGTGAGATTCCTGCACTGGAGTTAAAACATCAGCCTGAGTCATGAGCAAGCCCTGAATAAAGCCTATGGTGCTAATAATACTACACTATTTAACATCTGATAATGTATCAATGTCTGATAACATGTTCACTACAGAGATAAGAAGTTACAGGGAAGTACTGAGCTCTCATTAAATAGCAGCTCTGTCTGCTGGGCCAGATCATTTATCCCATTGACATATTATTTGAATACAATAGCATCAACAAGGTGTCCTATTACAGTTCTTAACTGAGCATTCCAGATACCATATTAAGAGCTAAAAGCACAGAAATAGCTCTTATAGCTCTTTCCCAGTGCCATGGCATGTGACGTGTGAGATGCTTCTCTTAGGAACAAGGTCAGTGACAGAGCATATAGAGCTCTGGCTGGCTGGAAAGGATACCAAGCAGGAAAACCTTCATGCATGGCAAGCATCAGGAAAAGATCCTAAGACCTCATGGAGAATGGCTGAAGTGACGACCTGAGATACCATATTTTGGGTCTGTAATGCTAATCAAGAGAGACTTGTTGCAATGAGAAAGTCTCAAAGATGTTTGTTTTCCTTTATTTAGGATTTAAGGTACCAGTTGCATTTTATGTTCCATACAGAAGAAAAGCATCATCTCTGCAGAAATGGAAAGCACTGATGACAAACTTCACATGGGAAGGCACAAGCTTCCATGATTGGCAGAGGGGACTAGCCTGGGAGTAGAGGCTGAAGACAGCAACTGGTATAATCAAAGCTCTGAACCAGAAGACAGCAACCTGTTGGCATTTGTGCTGTATTCGATCTAGCACTGTCACTTTTCCCTGCAGCATTAAAATCTGCCATTTCCTACTGGAAAGTGCTGTGGCAAGATTTTCTCATGGAAACCTGAGCAAGCCATGTACAGAATGAAGGAGCTCTTATGGCTTGACTTTATTGAACAATTTGTTTTCTCAGATCTCATTTTGTCTTCCTTTCCCCTCACCTTTTTCTTCCTGCATTTGTTTTGGTATTCAGTCACTTAGACTCTCACAATCAATCACAGCAAAGTAGGTCCTATAAACCTGCTCAAAGGAAAACATTTTCCTCCTCTGCCCTCCAACCCATTCCCTAGAAAGCAGCTGTTTCTCTAACTATGCAAGGCAGCAGCATCTGAAAAAAATGAGTATGACATTACATGACAGGAGAAATCATTTCAGTTCTGCCACCCCATTGCTTTGCAGAATTGGGACTTATTTAATAAAATATACAGTTAAAACTATTTGGAGATCTGTTTATGCAATATGTATTAAAAGAGTTTCTGGACAGAATAGAGAAAGGCAAGACCATAAACAGCCAAGAATCCTTAGCAAGATGCCATAACCTTCAAGGAAAATTCATAGTCTCTTCCTCTGGTCCAGGGAATTTTTTGCACTACAGTGGCACAGATGTCACAAAAGGAGAAATGTGATGCAAAAAGATGAGAACTGAATTCTTGTCTTTCATTTGCTAAAAGCCACCTTCCTTATTCTGGTGTTAGATGATGAGATTGTCTCCTCTTTGTTTCAGCAGCTACTGTGACACATTGTGTGAGGCCTCCAGCTGAGTCAGTAAACGCTCGCTGTGCTCCGCACGCACAGATGGGAGCAGGCAGAGAAATGTCAAGCTACTTGGATTAGCTTGGTCTTGGTCACGCACAGAAGCAGAGCTCAGGGCACCCAAAGAATCCTAAATTAAACATGAAACATCCTCCCCAGTTTAGGCACCTCAATTTTTAGACGTTAGTCATTAAGGAGCTTTCAAACTGGTAGGTCTTGCTGTGGGTTTAAGTGTTTTCATAGCTCTATATTCCAGCAGTAAAAGTACTTTGCCCTGGCAATGAGATAAAGCCATTGCATTAAAAATGTGATATGACATTTTAAGTTTTCAAATCACTTGGAACAGATTCATGCAGTTAACTTTGTGCTGTTATTGTTGCCAATCCCCTTGAGGGAAAAACAATCTTCCCCTTCCACTCTTTCTACATATAGCATCTTTTTTGTCTGACATATTTCAGTAATTGGGCACGTTTATTCCTCAGCTAGTTCTAACACAACCAGTAGAGGCTGCATTTTGAATCGATGAGAGCAAGCTGGCAAGTGGCATGAAAAAAATTAACATTTCCAAAAGTACGCAACACATGGATGAATGTTACTCAGCCTGATGGGATGCACAATTTTTAAATCTCATACAGATATCTGTGCATTATTCCATCACTTCTCCGGTTTTGGTTGAAGGCTATTTCCAGTTCAAACTGGTTTTTTTCAGCATTTTCTCCCAACTTCTCTACCTGCTGTAACATCCATTACTGGCTCTTACTCTCTTCAGCGCCTTGTTTCACTGCCTTCCTTTCCATTTTCTTTGTACTAATTCTGTCCTCTCCTGGTCTCCTCTCTCACTTAAGGCAAAAAGCAGGTCTTGTTCTTCCTCTATTCTGAAGTAGGAATGGATGAAAATGTGACAATTTCACCTTTTGAAGAGAAAAAAAGCAATAGTCTATTTGTATTATACTTCTGTCTAACAATGCCAAATCACAGATCAACTACAAATAGTCGGCCTTCTCAACCAGGTATTAAAAAAAAAATCTACCCCCAATTCCCTTCTTGTATATTTCCAATTGATTATGAGGGTCACTTTATAAATGAAAGGAGCCACCGTGTTTAGAGTGCTCAAAAGTAAAAACATGGCAGAAAGGAAACTACTACCATGGCATCAGCATATTTTTTCTTTTTACCACTCCTAGCCCAGACATTCAGGATCCTCCTTGCTCCTTACCCAACTGTCACAGGGAGATGATACATATACTTAAACATGGAACAAAATAACTTCTTAAGAGAGCTGCTACCATATTGCTAAACAGCAGCTCATTGTTCTTTTGCCTTGGATAATTTTAGCTTTAGGTCTTTATTTTACTCAAAGATCTCTTACTTATCAATGCCCTGACCTTGGCATCTGTGCCACTCTTCTTAAAGCTAATGTGATCTGCTCACACAAAGCAGACTATTGCCAAGGAGCACAAGCAGCCCTAGTGATGTCACTGAACTCATTAAAGTTATAGTTGACTTCTTGGCCCCAGAAAACCTAATTATTAAATGTAACCTTAGCTGAAAACAGTAGTGCTTGTTGATAAGCAAAGTAAAACAATAGATGTTTTGTTCTAACATAAAAATAGCACTTGACCAATAAATAGGAGTTCCTGCTTTATAACTGTGGCAAGCTGTAGTTAACCATGGAATTCCTGAGATAGTTGATATAAAAAAGGAACAGAGTATTTTGAAATACAATCACATGCATACACTGAAAATCTAATTCTTAATGCAATTCACAATATTAATGCCAGATCTAGGAAACTTAGTGGTTCATTTTAGTAAACAGCGAATGCTGTACATTCTCACTCTGAGGACCTATTGGGAAGCTAACCCTAATGTAAAACTGCTATAATCTATCTTCTGAGAATTATTTTAAAATACACGTTTTATAGCAAATGCAAAACACAATAACTGTGTTATAAATGTGACTGCTATATTTATTTGTTGCTGTAGCTATGGATTGCAAATTTAGAAAAGAAAAATACACTTCAAATACTACCACTGACAATAAAAGCCTTATGATTCTACACGCTATTAAACATGCCACCTCCCACTAGTGATATATAAATCACAGAACCATTGAATCAGTTTCTTTCTTTTAACACATTTGCTTCTTGAAATTTCTTAGTTTCATCCTAAGATTTAATGTATTTATTTCATCTATGATTGTACATAAAAAAGCCAGCAATTAGCCGATGACTTCTAGGTCGCTGCAGTCCATCAATAAAATTTACACAAACACCTTCAGTCAGAGAAAGCAAGTATTCTTGAAATAGAACTAGCTAAAGGAACACTTAAAAAATAGAGGTTCTAAGCGAACATTCTCCAGGGTCAAGACGCAATCTTCAGATTGCCTGGAATATGCCTAGAGAATTTATGGACATCTTTCCCTCTCCCTCTATCTCTATAAAATAAGTTGAAAACAATGCTTCCCAAACAGTAAAAGCCTAAACTGAACAGAATGTACAGGTCTAACTACTGAACCTCCAAATAACTTTACTGAGCTTCCTGCAGCTTTGCAGGTATTTATGCTGACATACAAAGTAAGCCAGATACAGTCACCTTCAGAAAAAAATCAGGTAGTTCACCTGATTTTAGTATGAAAAATTATTTTTAGTATGAAAAATTTAGTATTTTAGTATGAAAAGTTTTTCCTAGGACGAGAATGGATATTCCATTGAGACATACAATGTTAGCTTGGTTAAAGTTACCTTGGTGATGACGCTATGAGAACAATGCTGCAGAGACAACACCCATCTGTCACACAAACTATTACAAGCCTCTCACATTTTTTTTCTGTAGATATTGCAGCCTAGTTTTGTATAACAGTTTTTTCTCCTCCTTGCTGCATGCTTCAGGATTTAATGAGAATTTTTGCATTAGATCTGGTCAACCTCCATCTAGAAGCTGCCAGTTAAAGCATTACTCTAGGTTTGAAGACTACTTACTGAAGGCATTCAGGTATCTGCAAAAATACTACTTCTCACACCAAAATTATTCAAAAAGAAATATGCATATATGTTATATGTAAAAGTTTTATCACATAGGAAAATATCACTAAAATGTATGTGATTGGTTTTAAAAAACCAGCAGCTAAAATACAAGTACACGAGGGGAAGGTAGTTTTAAGGGAAGTGAAATCATATACACATATGTGAGCTTCAAACAGAAAAAAGTCCCCCCCCTCCTTTTTTTTTTGTGAGAGGATTGGGCATATCTGACAGATGTCAAGGTCAAATCACCCAAACTTTTGAGATAATATCAACTATTACACCACTCTACACGTATGTGTCACAAAAAAGCATGTGATTTTAAACTCTTAACCACAGATTACGGACAGGCTTCCTGTGGCTTTTTTTAAACAACTGGTTAAAAGTGAGGATGAAAGAAAGCATTTTCTGTGATCTGTTGCTCATATAAAAATGTTATCTTTGTTTTATTTAAGTGTCACAGCTTGCTACATAATGAGCTGAATGGAATATTTTAAAGGGTTAAGCCTTTAAAATGAGCTGGTTCAGGAGGAGGCACAATAACATCTTAATGCCTAACAAGTCGGTAAACACTGCACATACCTGAAGGCCTTACTGTTTAAGGTCTTTTTTTTTTTTAAAAAAAGAGGTATAAATCTCAAAGCACTAATTTTAATGTCAGATTTGGTATCATTGCTGTATAATTATCTAATGTCTAATATGTCCTCGTAAGGAACAAAATATATCATATAATCACACCCCATAATTACAAAATACATATAAACCCTGTTAATATATGCACATACTTCGGTACAAAATACACTATTATAATTTTCTGTTAAGTGAACTTTGCTAAAAACTACAGGCAGCGAGAGGTCAAGATTAGTTATTTGTTATAAAGTTACACCCAGCACAGTGGGGCCTGACCTACACAGTGTTTCTCCAATATGCATTTTAAATCAAAGATCAAACAGCAGTAATGTGAATTCAGCTCCCCTGAACACAGGGAAATTTGAGTAGCAAAGGATGCAGGGACAGAATGTGGTACATCTACTGCTCAGTTTCTCAGCATCTTTTCCTCTCCAAAAGCTCTTGGTATTTTTGGAAAAATTTATTATTTGGAGTGAGGGACCCCTGACTCACAGCTCATGCACTATATCTTACCTTCAAAATACATTGACATTGCATTCATGGCTGTACTGCAACATCCCATATAACATTTTGTTCACTACCATACAAGAAACGTATTTTATATTTGCCCATGCCAATGACATTGCAAGGCAGAGTGCAAATTCATTGAACAGAAATATAATTTTATAAGAAATTCTTTATAAAGTGGATCATAAACTCCTAACTACAAAACTAAAGGGTACCATGAAAGAGACTGAGTTACTTAAACACTCTATAGTTGGTGGTTTTTCTGTCAATGGAAGGAATGTGTTTCAACCACTAGAGAATAAAAAGAAATCTGCCTAATCCTGTAAAATAAACTATTTTAAGTGTCAAGACTCTGCCCACTGAATCCTCTCATAATTTAATCCCATTGCTTTCAAATTAAAAATGGAATTTGAGCTGCTGCTGCTTCTCTGCTCTAAAGAACAGTGCTTCAAACAAAAGGGTAAAGGACATCAAGCAATTACAATAAAAGAATAAAAACATGTCAGCTACATCCACTTAGATATTTTTGTGCATCTACACCATGGACATTGCCAATCCTGAGCAGAAGCCAGCTGAGGAACTAAAAGCATCTGCTTTGCCTGAGCAACTCAGCTTCAGGAGCCAAAAATCTCCCCTTCATGCCTTCTCCCATAGGGGTCACTGACATTACTTGGGCTGCCTTTGTTTGTCTGGAGTATCAATAACCTCTTTATCCTTCTCACAGCTTTCTTATAGCCACTCTCTCAAAGATGATCCTCATACTTTCATTTTACTGCTGTCACATTTATCAGGTACTTGTAATATCAGAAGAAGATTTCTGATTAGTTACTACAGTAGTTGTCATGTCATCTTCAATTCCTCTTTTCAGGTCATCCATTTCATAAATGCTAAAATCACCCGATGTTGCTTCCTAGGATAAACACATGTCCATATCTATTAATCTTGGTCTAGCGATATTTGCATACCATATGGTCAACATTTTCCAATGCTGGAACCTCCTCTTAGGCATCAAAATCAAATCAGGTTAATTCAGTGCAGAAAACCCTAAATACATATTTCAAAATCATGGATATTATGTCATTGAAAATAAGTCTTACTGGATTACAGAAAATGGATGGCAGACCAAATTTAAGTATCTAAATTGGAAAATGTTGCTCTAAGTATGGACTTCTTAAATTGAAATGCTGAAGTAAGCTTTATGAAATGGCTATTTTGTCAATTACAGTTAATGACAGAGAATGAAAACCCTATTGAAAACCTATAAGCCCCTTAACATAAGAGAAACAGGATTAGAAACAGTATTACCCTGTATTTTACTTAATGAGCAGCTATTAACATAATAAAATAAATACAAATATCATGGAAGTGTAACAGAAAGAAGCCAGGTCTGACTCCCAGATTTGAAGCTCTTTGTATCATTCTAGATTAAAGTGGGAAAGGCACAGCATGACACAAATTGGCACTAGGCTGTTGGCTCACAAGAAAGGGTGATGCAATCCGGGTGTTCAGAATTACCCGGTCATGACCCTTTCATGGCCACTTCTTCCCGCTCCCACCTCCATGCTTATAACCTAACACCATTTTCACCTGACTCCATCTCTGGTAATCACCAGGCTCTTCACGAGACTAGTGATGCCACTAGCTCAGCAGAACATTCACCTTGGTAGAAAAGTGAGTTTTCTGTGCAGTCAGTGAGTGGACCTGGCTCAGCAAATGGAGCTGTGATTCCCGACATAGCACTGGGAGAAGGTCAGATCATTAGAAATGGAGGAAGCTGACAGGGCAACAAAACATTCCTCGGATTTGGCGACTGTGAAACACCACACCAGCTCAGTTGTTTACTGTAGCAGAGCACTAGAACTCTGGGAATGGGAACTGGTTCTGTACGAAGATACATCAGTGGTGAAGTCCTCAGGTTCACCTTCTCGACAACACTGATATCTCTATGTACAAAATCCTTCAGCAAGCTGGGAACACTGCAAAACCAAGGAAATCTCCAAAATTGCCTCAGTCAAGAAGCTTCATAAGATAATAAGCTTTTTCAGCAAAGTTTCTAAGATTTTGAATTAACAATTCATTGTTACAAGTTTGTTTTGAGAAGAGAAGCCACCAGATAAATGGAATGGCAAGGACAAGGCCACTCAGAAGTGTAGCAACTAACTGTGCATTTCTAAAATGGTACAGAATTCCCCTTTCTTTCTGTTGGGAAGACTTCATACTAGCAAACTGGCAATCACTCTGCTAAAGTCAAATGCGTTCATGGGCACATTCTACAAAATGTGACATACTAAAAGCCTACACATATGGATGCAACACAAATAATTAAAATTAAAGTGAAAAGCACCCTCTGGTCACACAGAAGTCTTGAGATAGATAGTGATACTGTAACAACAACAACAACCACTTAAACTGAGAATATTTACATTCTTAGCTATCTACATATTAAAAGAATTGCATATTCATATTCCCTCTGCGATGTCCCTCTGCTCTTCCAGAGTCAAAGGAGCTCTTTTCTAACTGGATACAATCTTTCTCACTATGTTTTTCAGCAGCTGCCTTTGCTGATTTCTAATCAAAGCTCATGATAACTGGCTTTGGCAACAGATTGCAGTTTCCCAGATGAGTAAGCAAACAAAGATTTTTTTTTCCTCTCTTCCACAGAACTGGAGATGCATTTTGTGTCTTAAGAGGGGATTGATGAGTTCCATAATCTGGTCAACACCTCAAATACATTTAATGAAGGAACATAAGAGGTCTATGGTATTTGTGTACTTCAAAATATGGACAGCTACATGACAAAGATAAATGGCAGCCTAGGAAAGAAAAAAATAGACCATAGCAGTTTATAAGACTAGAAAATGAGAAACCTTTAGACAACAATTGATTTAGATTTGACTGAGAAACAGGCATACAAAGAACAAGTAAATTGACACTTCATAAAAAAAAATCTTCATTTGGGTTTATTCTAAACTATTCTTTAAATGATAGAAAAAGCTCATCCCAACAACAGTATTCTCTGAAAGATTATATTGATTTAGTAGGCAAAGCCTGGGGGATGTCAAACCAGAAAATCACTATAATCAGCTACAAAGGAAATTCATCATGGCAAAAAGGAAGTGGGTGGATGTACAATGCTCATGAAAGAAAAAGAAAAATAACATTGCCTGCTGTTAGATGCATTATTTAAAAAACAAAACCAAAGTGAATGGTTAAATGATTCCTAAACAGTAAATAAATATATGAGAGATATAATAGATAGATATCAAGAGAAAGTAATTAGGGCATAGGCTGTATTTTATGGAAAAGATATTGCAGAGTTCCATAAGCAAATGTGTCTTGGCAATGTGTTCTAAAGACAAATTTTAGGTTGAAGATTAAAAATCTGAATACTTAAAAACATACCACATTTCTCAGAAAGCCTGCATAAAAAAGAGAAAATATATGCTCAACCCTCAATTTTAATTTACTCTTCTATAATGAAACAGAGGAGTGCTGAATAAAGTCCAGCAGAAGCCAGAGTGTTGATAATTGACAAAGCAGACAACTTCAAACATCCTAAGACAAGAAAGATTAAGTTTAATATGTCTCAAATGTGTGGGTTTAAAATCATTTCATTCATCATTTTTTTCCAGTCTTGAATAGGAGAGGAAGAAGAGGGGAGATTAAATGGCAGGTGAATTGAATGTTTCTTTTGGTGATAATAAAATCTAGAGCACTGATGGAATGTAATTTAATCTAAACCAGAACAAACCACTTACGTTCTTCTACAAAATATGTGTGTGACATAAGGCCTGAACTTCAGCACAATCTGGAAGAACACCCAGCTCAAAGCTGTACTTTACACTTTGAAAAAAGAATAAAATGTGGTTTGTATTTTTGAATGCGCCGCTTTTCACGTGTTTGACTCAAGAATATTTCTCGGATGCAGAATAGTACATAGTCAAGGGTGCAAGCACTTGAAAATGAGGCTAGAGCAGTTTAATACAGAGCAATCAGAAAACTGTGCCAAACAATATATTACCAGAAAAAAATAGTGTAGAAGTTGCATAATTTCCATTCACCTCCATAGCCTTAAATTGTGCTACACTAAGTAGTAGGTGAGGTTTTAAAAAATATGAGACTGCTTGTGAGTGATGGTAACTTTTACTATGGCCGCTAGAAGTGGCAGTCCACAGAGCCAACCCAAAAGCTAATCTTCATCTTATAACATCTTCCTTCATCAGCAATGGAAATTGTAGAACAAAAACACCTGTCTACCAACCCCCCAAATAAAATTTGGCTACATGCAGCTTTAGGGCACTGGTCTTCCCTGCTGTCTGTAAATAGCATATTTGACAGATTTAAATGTCAACTTCATGGGTACCTGGAGGCAGACAGAGAGTGAGATTCACCAATTAAAATAAAGACATCTATGTTTGTGTTATTCATCTTAGTAAATTAACATAAAAAGACTGTTAGGACATACTTAGTTGACCTAGCTAGACATTTCCTTTAGGATGAGGTAAATTACACTGTAGATCCCTTTGAACGTTAATAGATTTTTATTTTGTATAAGCAAAGCTCAGGTGACTTGCTCAGTGTATGTTTACATCTAATTGGATGATTCCTATTTGCTTTGCAAAGTGCCTGCAAGTGGATTCAAGAAGCAAGTAAATTGTGTATGCAATTAAGTTCACAAAACTATAGACTTCTCATTTATGCTTTCCTTTGGTTTTTGCTCTGACTTAATTTTTCTAACCTAAAGAAACAAAACCAGTTGGACGGGATCACAGAAAAGGTCCATCTGCTCCATATTTTCTAGCAGTGATCAACAGTAAATATGCAGCAAAGAGTATAAGCATATAAAGAAACCTCTGTGATACACACTTCCAGTCAATGCAATTTGCATTACAGACTTCTTTAGCTAGGTTGATATTTTGTCTTGAAGCAGAGATAACAACTTAGCCCTCACAGGGTTTCAATAATAATTGTCTGTTCCATGCTTCAGGGTACTAAAGCATTTTACAAGTGCCAAGTATCACTACCCAATGTGTTAAACTTGTATTAGAGATTTGATGATGAAATGCTCAGATTTAATATGCCTATTACTTGTATGAGGAGAAAATAATTCATTCAAAGCTTGAAGTCTGTTAGCTGCCAACCAGTGTACGTGATTTTCTGATTAAAAGTACCCTGAAGACCTCTGCAGTAATAATGAGGTGTTTCTTAAACAACCCAAAGCAATATACTTACTTAAAAAATATTTATTATAGCAGCAGTTTAAACATAGTAGTTTCAACTTTTGTTTTTCAGACACACAAAACCTAAACATTTGCCTCTCTAGCAAAGTTACTTCTTTTCAAATTTTCAGAGCATCAGCACTGGAGTTGCACCTTCCTATAACATACTGAATTTATGTTAAAAGCAAGATAATTTACTCCATTTTGAACTATTTAGCACAAAGGTTCCTTGCAATAAATGCTATCACCTCTAACAGCTCTCTTTTTCCTTTCCTCTTAGCCCCAGCAAAACTTTCTCCAAAACTCAGTATGTAAATATGTTAGCATGACAGAAAAAAGATTTTACTGGGATTAATATTCATTAAAAAAATAATCACCTATTCCTACATGATTAGCAGAAAAATAATAGTGTGATTACCAAAAAAAAAAGCCCCCTAGCCATCCCCCCCAAAAAAAGTCAAATCAGTAACTTTCTGTCGGGGAATCTATACAATATCATACAACAATAAACAAAAAAACGCTCAGTGAATTCAAATGGTTTTCCTCCTTTGAAGAGCAGAACTGGAAGGGACCTGGAAGTCATCGTATCTGAGGAGAATCAGCTATAATTGGTTATGCCAACCTTATCTGACCATAAAGATTTCTGATTTTGGAGAAATCCACAACCTCTGCAGGAAACCTAGTTCAAATGCTTCATCCTCCTTATCACTAGACAAAAATCCCTTTTTAATTTTCACTCTAAATCTAATTATTTTTGCCCCATGCACTAGTAATAGGGACAATAGACTATTTCCTTCTTTTGAGAAACCTATTATGTCATATCAGGGTGGCTCTCAGGGTTTGATAGTAGAAAAGACCAGCTCTTGAAAAGATGTGTATCCTTTTGAAAATCATTTATGAACCAATTTTCCATTAATAATTATTGTGTATGAAGTAAAAAAAAGCTTATTTGCATTTTGCTCCTGCTAAGTCCTTTGTTATGCTGGCATTGCCAACATAAAATATTTAGAATGTGTTACTTATAGAGCCAATTATAATAATCAAGTGAGAAGAATTTCATTACAAATCTTAAAATCTCTTATTGCATTTTAAGGGATCAACTGCATTATGCCATGACTTCTTCAGCAATATTACAATTGCTGAGATATTCAGAATACTTATATGCTGTTTCAAATTATTCTCTGAACAATGTCTCCCCCAATCTATTGTATATCATATTGTCTACACAAAGCAAAAATTCAGATGGTCTTACAGATTCTCAAAATACTTTAAAAAACAGGTTCTTATCTTATGTTAATAAATGGTATTAATGGAAAATATAGAAGTAAATGACTGCATACAATTGCTATTTTGCCCCTGAAAAGCAAATTCTTCTCTAGCAGCCATTCAGAGGTTCATCTACAAATTAGGGCTACTGTGTGTGAATTTGCTGAGGAAACGTCTGTAGACAACATTTCATTTTTCAGACTTGAATTTGGGTAGGTAGAGACTGCACAACAGAGTTTACTCAAAAATAGACACTAGGCAAATAGACACCACTCAACATTTAAAGCATTATTTTCACCGAAGCATGTGAAATTACACAGAACAATATGGAAACAACAACTTTCTTAAAAACAAACCAAACCCCTGTTAATTACCAATTTGGTAATCGGATCTATGGCTCTGTGATATTTAAATACCCATCAGAAAGAAGTATCTGGTAAGATATAACAGACATTTATGTATTTAAGGCACCTTAAAAGAAAAAAATAAGCTGTGAATTTAGCAAAACAGGTAGTGTTTAGTTAACATTTTTGAGAATACCAGCCCAGAAACATCCTAAAACTGTCCAGATTCAATGAGCTGAATCTTCACCACTTGTCTTCTTGCATATATTCCTGCCCCAGAAAAAAACATGAAGGCAGTGATGAATCTACGTTCCCTTTCCCAATAATGAAGAGAGAAGCAAGTGAAAGGTCCAGATAATTCATGATTAAAACACTCTAAATAAAATACTTTAGATAGTATTCTTTTGATTTATAAACATTTAGCATTTACACTTATTTGAGTAATGTAACATTTACGCGCATTTCAGTATTTGTGAGTACACAGTAGCCATCCAAACACTGTCATATTTAGACGCAATACTTTGCCTTCTTACGCAAAGGAATGAGGACAGAGAATGATCTAACCAACAGGAAAGGACAGGCAGGCACAGTGATCCTGATCTGAATCAGGATTAAATCTGAATCTTCTACTGGAGACTACTGTAATTGTAGCTAAAAGTCACTTGGTGAGCATCAGCAACTCAAGATGCCTAAACATGGAAATTTAAGTGTAATTTTAGTTATATAAAGACTTATTCCCATAGGAATGGCAGATATGAAAGGGGCCTACAGCAGACCCACATCATTCTTGACTGGAGCTAGGGTGGGTTTGCATGCTTTAGGACAACCAAAATTGCACCAAACATTCACATTTAGGCATTACATTTGCCTTTCGTGGAATATTTACGTCTAATTCTCAGTGCATACGGTATGAAAACCAGATTTCCTGCTTAGACATTAAAGAAAGACATATTCTTAGAGTGTTTTTATTTACCCTGTGGAGAGATGTCTATCTATGCACTATATATGCATTTCTCTTTCTTAATATCTATATTAACTGTGTGTGAGCATCCTTTCAGTGGCTTTTATGAGAATCTCAGCATTTCCATACCTCATTCTAATATTGTAAAGCTAGATGCAAAAACTGATGCTCATTCACTATGACATCAGGGGTATAAACCTCATAAGAGCAAAACTGATGATCCCTGGAGAGCTATGGATGGCCAAACCTTCATGAATGGACCTCCGTTTGCACCATGCACAGAAAGCTTGGTTGACTTCATACTTCATGAGTTCATATCAACTTGGTAACTAAATGACCTCAGGGCACGATTAATATGTATGGATAGGGAGCATTTACAACTCTGCCTAAAGCTATCTCACTTGGATGCTCTGAATTGCCCTCCTGAGGATACTGGTTCTCTCCTCTGACTATATGGATAGCTTGGCATTCTAATTTAGGCATGAATAAGCGACTTTTTAAAGCTTTGAATTATTTTTTGCGGAACTGCTGTGTCTTTGTCTAGGACACATCATGACAGATTTAGGTCCAATGGAACCACATTAAATCAGAGTATTTCAGAAATATCCATTCATCCTCCAGGAGCTAAGAGCAGAATTTGGAAAGAGGAATTTTGGATCTAGACATATCAATGACATTTCTTTAAATTCTCTACATTTCACCAAGTCTTCTCTCTAACTCAATGAAATTTTCTAATTTGACAGCTAGATCCATAAACCATCACGACTATCTTAATGCTATCAACAGCCTAAGTGCAGTATCAAAGTTCAGTTCATTGAACCATCAAATAATATTCTCTTTGGGGCATTTTCTCCCCTTGATGAGCACACATAAGACCTAGTTAGGTTAATAATCATACATATATTGAGAAGCAAATGTAATCCATTGCACATTCAGTCTGTCAAAATGTATTAGTCAGAACTGTACGACTGCACAAATCATTTCAGTGTTCACCACAGAACACATTTGGAAAAAGGTTTTGATGAAATAACTGAGTAGAAATTTTAAAAACTATTATTCTTAACTAAAATTTGAGGTATAAGTAGGGAAGGAGTAAGCAGGTATTTGTCAGGTTTCAGACTGCTTAGAAAGCTTTTTTTTTTCTCTCTCTTTGCTGTTAAACTCTTTCTAATTCAGATAATGTTTCAATTCTGCTGCCGGTTTCTCTCAGGAAATTAGTTTCTTAGCTGTATGTCACCTGAGGACACCCAAACAAAACACCTAACATTTCTGTAGCCTCTTTTGCTTCTAATGCTGTCTTACATCTTAACATTTCACATAACAACTGCAAGATTTTTATAGGAGACGACCTGATCTTATTACAAACTCTATAAAGTGCTGCACCATACTCTATGGCATTATATAAATACAAATAAGATAGCATCTCTGTTTGAGGATTTGTTTATGTTCTGAAAGTCCTCTTTCACAGGGCAATGTACTGTGCAAAAGTGAAGGTTTTGGCCAACAGGAAACAAGACTGGAAGAAGATTGATTTCCTCTGCTTTCCACTCTTTTATAGGAGATTAAAAAAAAGTGTTTTGTGTGTCTTGTTTTCTTTTGCTTCCTAATATCTCTCCCCCCAGCACTAGGGTGAGGGCTGATATTGTCTGGAAGTGGATAATTGCAGGAGATATTCTCATGACAGGATGAGATACTAGACTATTAGACAGGACTCTTCCTTATCTGGTGCATATGCAAAGGAATGTATTAAAGAGAAGTCCTTTAAGACTTATTAAGCCTGACAGTCTTCCTTCCTCTGGTGTGAGTTTGGCACACGCTACTGCTATGAGACAACGATATGGGCTGCAGCTCGCTCACATTTTAACGCCAGCTCAATCCTGACGTTCTCCAGCATCTAGTGACTTTGCAATGAGATATTTTAAAAAAGCTTTTCTTTTCCTTCGGTTTTTCAAATGAACTTGATATAGTGTAGAGTGAGAGTTTATGATCCCAGAGAGAGATATACCATACAAACTAGCACAGCATAAAAGCATCAGGGTAGGTTTTCCAGCAGCCCCCAGTGCCTCAACTATGAGCCAAAGGGACTATTTTCTAATCAAAAGCCCTCATATTTTTCATTCTTTGCTGTTCTTTTGATAACAGAAGGCCCAGACAAACAGAAGCAAATAGAAGCTCTATTCTGTTTTTCATGCAAGCTTATTCACAAAATGCCTCCCACAGGCTGCTTTCCACCAGCCCTGCTATTTTGTTTAATCCATTCCATCCTGAAGGATCAACTTAGGCAATTAGACAAGGGACTTGGGCTCTGAGGGATAATTGGATGACTTGCATGCAATAAACTTCTTCCACGCTCTCTTCACTTTTTTCTTTTGTTCTCTTTGCTCATCCCTTTGTTTCTCATCATTAATTTTTTAATCAAGTTTGCAACACCCTTGCAGTTACAGCAAGATAGTAATGGGACCAAGCAGCAAGAACCTAAACACCTACATTGTGGCCCCTGCTGTTTCATTTCTCTTTAAATCATTCTGATGTGATACCAAAGGTAAGAGCAGCTGAATTTAGATGACGGGATTGCAACAGTCAAGGCTTCAATTCTGTATCTCCAGCACTGCTGAAGTTACAGGGAGGGAACGAATGAGCTTAGATGTCTTTGCCTAATCTCAGGTGAATCCTGGAGGAAAAAAATATTACTACAGAATTTAATTGGTTGTATTCTGGCGAATTGTGTGTGAATTATATCATCGCCATGGAGCTTACATTTCAGCAGTCTTTAATCTATGTCAGTAATTACCTTTCTTTTCCCCTTAACTTCAAACTATCTTCATCCCCACTTGTCCTCTCCAAGTCCCCATCTGGGAGCTCTATTTGCCTTAGACACACAAACTCATTCTCAGTAGTTAGTTCTCAGCCTGATGCTTCTAACTTCCATTTCCTCTGATTTTGACATGTTCCTCTCGCATCAACCACCTCCCTCATGTCATTCTTCCAAATATTTTATTTATTTACTGTGTAAAATTGTCTTCCTCTGCTTATACGATTTTAAACTTGTCTTAGCAGCTTTTCTTTCCCGTACGCTAGCACAATTTTTCAGTCTGGGTACACAGTGGCTTAAAATCACATGCAAGTTTCAACATCTCACTCTAATATTACAATATAATTCTCTTTTATAATAAATGTCAGTGAAATATTAATGATCGCTATGCTATCAACCGCAAAAAGTAATACCAATAAAAAAATACAAATCAGATCTTGCACTGCCTAGCTGAAATGCATAGAGATTGTGTAAGCAACTGCTGAAAGTACAGAAGTCCTTTCCAGTGCCCATCTATAAAGAATACAAATATTGCAGCCACAGCTAGTGAAACTTAGTTCAACCTGTAGGAGAGAAAGTTTTCCTCCTACATGCGTACATTCAGTCTCATGAGCAAATAGACACAATGTCCTGCATACCTGCTCTGAAGAGCTGTTCAGATAACACAGGCATAACATAAAATTAGGACAGACGGTGCACAACCTTGTGAAATGCTGAAGGTTTCTTCCAAATGAGAAACACCCATCAAAAGCAAGTTCAAGAGCAAGCCAGAATTTATTTCTCCTCCTACTAGAGAGATAGGTATTCAAGAGCTAGCCATCTTCAGATCAAAGTATGAGGGATTCCAAGATGCGATAAATATCTCACTGAGAAATAAATTGAAAAATACTTTTCAGAGTTCTTGAATGACTGGAGTGAGCACACAGCTCTGCTCTCCATAGCTCCTCAGTGAAGAGCAGGTTTGAGTAGCTCAGGCAGAATGCAGAGAATGCAACTGTTGAATTACTTCAGATAGTACTCCTGTGCTCTGCACGGAGAACATAAATCGACAGAAGATGGAGTAATGAACTGAGGGTGAAATACAAAAAATATAATTAAACTAAGCTCACAAAAGGAGGGATGTTGCATTTGTCTTCAAACAGAGAGGGAAAGAAAGGTGACAAAGGTTTGTCTCTTCTATGGTGTGATGTGGTAACATCTGAGCTATCTTTTGTCTTTGCAGCAGTCTAAACAACTTATCAGAGGTCTCAAGCAGCTGCTAATTTACCCTCTTTTGTGACTGAGGAACACACACCAAAATAATTTTTTCCTCTTTCCTTAGCACCTCAAGGGGCACCCTCAAATAGGTACTACAGTTTTCAGCCACTTTATGTCTTTCTGCCCTAGACCCTACTTCATTTTAAGAGAACATGGAGGTGATAAAATAAAAAATCAGGTTAAATACCAGGCAGTTGTCTTCTCAAACAAGAGCTATAAAAGAAGAAGAGTAGGCTATCTTTCCACATAAAGCTGGTGGACAAACCCCATTTCAAAGTGACTGAATGTGCACTACACGAGTGACGGAGCAAACCACAGTAGGAATCAATTCTGTGTACGGAGGGAGTGAGACCAAGTGACTAACAAGGCCTTTTCTATAACTCAGTAGAAAATGGTTTCTGGAAGAATATCACCAGGCACTTCTCACAAGCATACAGGTGTTAACCTTGGTGCCCTGGCCATGTTCCAACTCAGGTAATTACCTTTTCACTTAAATTCTCCTCCCAGACTCTCCTCGCTTGTCTCCACTCCCCAGCCCCAATTTATATGCAATTAAACAGCAGCAGCGTTTCACTGCACAGTTGATTGCTTGTCAGTGCAGGAGGTGCTGAGGGGATCAGGGGATCAGCCATGGAGCTAAATGGTCGCTGTATTGACTACAAACCCTCCTTAAAGGTTATGAAATTCTTTAGGGTCCTTGCAAATACCCTATATAGATGAAAGACAACCCTTTACAGACCATCCTATGCCTCATCTGCGCTTACGAGGAGGGTGGTTGTTTAGGTTGTTGGGTTTTTTACTTTTTGTTTTTTGAGGCTGCTTCCCCTTTTTCACTGCAAGCTCAGCAGGCAACCTCCTGCCCTCATCACCATCCTGCAGTGCTCCTGATCTCCACAGGAGAAATGCTTCATTTCCCCCTCCCTCTCCTCCAGTACAGCCCTTCGGCTCTACAGGAGGCACCCGCATCTCCTGAGGCTCTGTTCCTGCAATGCCACAGCACTCGCCATCTGCAAATTTTAGCTCATGAATGAACGTAGATGAGCAGGACTTTGAGAAATGCTTGGAAGCCTTTGTTTCACAATTCCAACACAGTACAGTCCCTCTGGGAGTTACGATCTCTTTTTGTCCAGGAAATTGTGTAGATGAGCTGCAGAACCTGTGTTAAAAGAGAGATACTGAAAATCCTTTAGCAGAAGAGAAGCTGTCAGAGCAGCAGGTCCCACATGGAAGTAATCCTGCCTGTGCGGGAGAACAAAACAATTCTCCACTGGCAAAATAAGACCAATTGAAAAGCAAGAACTAAGTATGTATAACGAGCATATGCAATCCAACAGCACACACAACTCAAGTCCTTTTTTAGAGGTACTTTCAGGTGCGTCATTTTTGATGGAGCTCAATGTTGTATGCACAGTACAAAACCTGTGAAATAAAGGAGAAAAGGCAGTTTCTTACACTTCAAGAGAAATGAAGAGTTAGACTTTGTTCTTATATTTTTTCTTCAAGTTTTGCATAGCGTATTGGTAAAAAAGACAACATATGTATTCAAAATAATTTCTGAGAAACAAGCCATGTACCTAAGTGTAACTCTGAAATATGGAAATACAGCAGGTGATTTAAGAAAAAAGCCAAGTTTGGCAATCATTCTAGGAAAAGTTCAATGATAACAATGATGTATTATTTTCTAAGGTAATCCTTATTATTTGAAAAATTTCTTTGGATGCCTGAAGAGTCTGAAGAGTTTTTTCTTCCTCACCTCCCCCCCGTAGCACCAGACTCTTCTCAGAGTTGCACAGCGATAGGCTGAGAGAAAATGGACACAAACTGGAGCACAAGAAATTCCAATAAGAGAATCTTCTGATTTTATGGTTGGGTTTTTTTTGTTTTTTTTTTTTTAGATAGCATGAAGCTAGTCAAATACTGGAACAGGCACTGAGGGAGCTGAGTGAAATCTCCATCCTCAGATAGATATTCAGGATACAATTGCAGCCCTGAGCAACCCGACCTGATCAAAACTGCTCTGAGCAGGGAGCTGGACTAAGTGAGGTCTGGAGGTCACTTCCTCTGGAGCGGAGGAATTTTTAGAGAAGATTTTTGGGTTTTTATTTGAGTACATATAGACAAACATAAACATGCACACATCAAAATTCTGGCACAGCTAAACACATTCATGTATCTGCATCTCATTCTGCACAGGTGTATGTGCTCTACTGAATGTGGGGACACAGTCATACATGACATGCTACATAAATGATGGAGGCATCTGAGTCTGAGAAAGAATATTAAAAAGCATAAGCATGAGCTCCAATAAAGCAGGATTATTCCTGACACTGAATGCTATCTCAGTTCTACCTATTTTCCTGTTAAATTCTGACATTTTAAGCTGCAGTAATTTTAACTACATCAGAATATTGTGACTGATGAAAGCTAATGAAATTCAGTCTGTGTGAACTGTTCAACATGGCTTAAGAGGACAAACAACAACTTAGCTCTGACCACCTAAGAAAGACCTAGAGGACACTTTTTGAAATTCTAATTAGACTGGATTGAAGAAAATGGCTACAAATAAGGAAAGAAAAAGATGGCCCTGCCCTAAATCACAGTGCATACACAGAACAGCCAACAGTTGCAGCCACAGTGTGACAATGCTTTTCATGAGTGAAAGATGAACAAAGGAAAATAAAGATTGTGACAGTTTTCCAGCCACCCACAGAAAAGGGTCAGGGTACAGTCCACAGCACTTGGGCTGCTTCAACCCACTGTCTTCTGCTGGTGCCAAGTAACCAACAGTTGGTTGTTTTAGCACGGTACCTGATGGAAAGTTTCCTGGATATTACTCTACAGGGAGACTTTCCAAGAAGAAACAAGTTATGAATCTCAACTTAAAATAGTAACGCAAATGCATTTGGGGACTAGAAATTACCAGAGTATGATAATGTAGACAAAACTTAGACGAACAGCCTTACTAAAGTGAACGGAGCAATTTCTTTTAATTGTACATCCTTTCACAAAATGCCTTTGCATAAATCCCCATAATTGCTTTTCTTCATGATCCTCCAAAGATTTAGATAAAAAAATATTACTTACAGCACTATTTTAATTCCAAGTTAGTTTTAGATGAACTACAAAGGCCTAACTTAGTGACTGTGCAATCTTACTGACTGTATCAACTTTCTTAATTTTCCTCTATTATCTCGTTAATATTTTTGCCTCACTTGTCATACATAAAAACTTACATATCCACAATTTTCAATATAGCTATTTCAGAATTTACACTCTATCAGATAGAATTTGAAAAAAAAGACATTAGTAATAGCAAATGCATGGAAAATTGCTTCCACGGAAAAGAAGCCTCTGTCTTAAGTACAGTTTTAAAAAAGTTGGATCAATTAGCAATCTGTGAATGTTCGAAACATCTTAACAATGTCTCAAAGATGAAAGAGCATATCACAGAACAAGGAAAGGGGGAAGAATTAAATTATGTCTGCAGTCATAATGAATCAAAGCCCAGAAGGTGGTCTCCAAATCAGCAGGTTTTGATGAAATATTAAGGAAAATTATTATTGATGAAAAATGAATAAGCTCTTTTTGATTTTAGCAACCTTTAAATCACACTTTGCTAATTAAAATAGCTTCAATGCATCCCTCCATTCCTTGATGGACATTTAGGAACCCTTAGAAATGGATGGGTTAATTTGAGAACATTTTAGCAAATATGCATAGAGTTTATCTTAAGCAAGCAGACACAGCACAGTTTAAGATTATGTACAAAATAATACATAGCTAAACTTTATCTTTCTATATTTTTTTATTTTTTTTTAAGACTGTATCTACTAACGCAATTACAAAGCAATGGCAGGCAGCTTCTGCTTGTTTCCTCTGCAGCATACAATACCCAGTAATATCTACTACAACTATTAATGAGCCATGAACTGTGTCTCAGGAAATGAAAACCGATGCTACTATTTTCTGTCTGTCTGTCTCCTCTGTTTGCCAGCTCAGAGCCCTTTTAGGACAATTACTCCTACTACCTAGGAGGCTTGTTACTGAAGGTACTGCAATCTTTTTCAAATAAATTTCCTTCCCAAAGATAAGTGGAAATGAGAAGTCTGAGGGACACTGAAGTTCTACAGATTCTAGTTACTTTTTAAAATCTTGGTAGCAGAAATTCTGCATTCTCTTTTCGTCCCAGTTAATACTTCCTAGGATTGAAAGAAGGCTATAATCGAGATTGAACTGTTGTACACAGAAAACACTTCATCACAGAACGTGATGCAACTCAGGCATGTCATTCATTATTGTTGCAAACTACGCGCAAAAATTAAAATGAAGAAAAATCTGCTCCTTTGTTTTCTCTTTCATAAATTCTTATATCACCGTCTAAACTCCAGGCAGATGAAATTACTTATCCATTACAAATATGTGATCTATTTATTGCAATAACATTTCATATATCCATCACGTAAGAAAGACTTCTATGAATGCATCAGATTGAAAAGCTATTTAAATGTCACTAGTTTTTAAGGAATGAAAAAAAATTACGTTAAGTAAGTCTGATGTAAGAACAACATTTTTCAGAAATACATAATCATACAAAATAGGTCATGCAAGAAACCTTTTAATGTCTCACATCATCTCTTTAAGCCTTAAGAAACAGCATTTCAAACACCTTACAAACCAATTCTTTAACAATATGCTATGAAGTACAAGCCTGCAGTAATATACACTGTTTTCTGAGTGACGAGTGGAAAAACATTGGTTTTCAACTTTCCAACCAAGAACAAAATGAAATGAGATCTTTTGGCAATTTCTCAATTTCCAGGCTTGCTGATGTGATATGTTTCATAAGCACTCATTCAATGAGTTTACAAGATGTTAAAAAGAATTAACCACTACCACCCAACATATATGTAATGATGTTATTTTCCTTCCTAAAATTTACTGCAGGGGATTCCTCCCCACAATTAGACTCCACCACTTCCGCCAGTAACAAACTACTTCAACTGTAAGCAGGATACATTTTAAGTCACATAAACAAACAAGACCATAAGGACAAACAATACAGTTAAATATAGTTTGTCTCGTCTGTGAAGGAGATTCCATTCATAAAAAATGAATAGAATAAAAATCCTTTCAAATCCTCCAACATTAGAGGGACATAAATAAAAAAAAAAAAGAAAAATTTTACTTTACATCCATTAAACCTACATTAATTTCAATATCTAACTTCAAATTATATATTTAGATTTAACAAGCAGAGACGCAAGATTCACATAGCACACAGCACTCCTTCTGAGCCCTGTGCACCCCTCTCCTATGATAAGAAACCTCTAAACTGCAAACCCCCCAGCTTTTTAAATACTTGGTGAAGAGAAGCCTAAATCCTTTATCAAAGAAGAGGAATAGAGAGGTTGACTGGAGGGACATAAAAGATAGAGGAATCATAAATTTGTATTCCATTGAGAAAAAGCCACATTCAACAGCAACAAAAAATTATACTGATTAAATTATGGTATTCAAGTGCTGCATAACATCAGTTCACAATCCAAACTTCAGTTAGCAGGACTAGCAAAGAACAGATTTTAACAGTTTACACTGGCAGGATCAAAGCACTTCATTTAATGAATGGGAGAACCTTTGCTTTTTCAGCTTTGTGTACTCATACATTCCCCATAATTTTCTCAGGATGAAGAACTTCAAATTGTGTTGATGGCATTAGTGGTAAATAAGGATGTGTACGTTACACACACATCTGATTTTTTGGTCTGCAATCGCAAACCATACAATAACCATTCTATGTCTGAGACATTGCTTTTTCTAGCTTTTACATCATTAATTAAATGTTGCCATCTACCATCTGAAAAAAAAAAAAAAGTAAAGGTTGTTCCTTTTTTTTCTCCAAGCAACAAAATGCCCAGCTGATCTAGATGTGTGTGCAAATTATACTAATATAGCAATGAAAAATACTATACATAACTCAGTTACAATGTATTTAAAATCCTAATACATATTGTACCCTTACAGATTTTGATCTACTCATTGTAAGTATAGCCTTTCATCATAAGCAAGTAGCTGCACTTACAGAATTGAAGATCACAAACCTAAATAGATACTCCTAATTTCTGGCAAACGGATCTTTGTTAGGAGTTGCTCAGAACCTGCATTAACGGCAGGTTCAGGCGGGCCCCACTTCACCCACTTGTTTTGTAATCCGGAGGGGGAAGTTCATCTGTCTCTTATCTTTCCATGCATTTTCCCACTGCGACAATTTGTAGAGGTACTAAATCAGGATGCTTTTGTAAAAACAAACAAATAGCTGTCACACTTCAGATTACACAGCAAGCTGTCTGGAGGAGAGAGGAAGCAAAACCACCAGGGTTTAAGTGAGGCTGCGGCTGTGGTAAATGAAGACAGACATGGTTCTCACAACAGTATCAGAGCTTGGTATCTATTCAGAAAGAAACCAGGACTTTCAAGTAATTAAAATGGGAGACCTGAATAGAGTTCACTGTAAGTCTGCCATTTATTCCACCAAAGTGGTAACCCAAACAGGAGAGTGCAGTTGCATACTTTCACAATAGGGAGTCTATACAAATCCTCATGAATTTATATTAAAACTTGTTTTATATTCTATCAAGATGGAAGAACAAAAGAAAACAACCAACCTAAGATAATAAAATGCCAATGCTAATAGTGTCTATTGGGTTCTAAATATACGGGTCTATGAGAGACCAAGCTAGTTTTTAGGCAGTCCTGGGGGCAAGGATTACTGGCTTATAGGATGAAGGGTAGAGGAACAAAAAAACCCCAATGTGTTAGAGCTAAAGTGAAATTAAACCCCATGAAGAGTCTCACAGAGGCTCTAACTAATCCTTCTCCAGGTTATCACAGACAGAGGAGGAAAAATACCACAACGACTTCCAAGTGTTATTTTCAGTTTTACACGTTAGAGAACTGCAAATAGTTCATTAACCCACTGCTCTCCAGCGGCTTGTCTTGGAAAGTCTGTTTGATTGTCTCATAATGGCATATGTGGCATTGTCTAGGCCAGGAAAGTCCTTCCAGAAGCCAAATTCTCACAGGAATGAAGCTCTGTTATGCCACAAAATGGTGACACTCACTGGAAGATAATAATTTAAACCAAATTACTATTGATTTCTGAAATGTTACTGTTTATTTAGGGAGCATGGAAAATGAACAGGTCCCTGCTCTGAAATGCTTGCAACCTGATGGAGTATTTACAGCATTATTTACCCATAAGAGTGGTACCTTACCCAGGTAGCACGTCATCCATAGGGCTCTGACAGCAGAGGGTGATAAACAATGAAGAACAAGGGGTCCAAGCACAGGGAAATGCTCCACATCAGAGAAGTAAACCAAGGTAGGAGGGACGAGCTTACTGATAATCTTACTCAGTCTAGGTTGTTAACCTTCTGCACAGCTCTGCAAGTTTTGACGTTAGTTAGATGGTTTTCACTGCAATGGCCCTTCCCTTCATGAAAGTGTTCAATACTCTCAGTAATAATTCTTATCTCCATCTCTGGTGGGCCTGGCATTAAGCTCAGATTCCTATGAGACAGACTTGAGAACACTCTTGTGACTGATACCACTAATAAAGAAGTTTAATATAGCTGCACAAGCACCTTGTTTTTTTAACAAATATTTATCCAAGCATGGCAATATATTATTTCATATCTTCCATGACCCATTCTGCTATTGCTAAGAATTCTTTTACACACACTGGAAAGACAGGGTCTGCTTATTTAAATTTTTTACATGTTCGTATATTAGATTGTTTCTTTCCAGCTTCTGGGATTCATTACTCTTGTGCCAAGTTAGGCACAAAGATACTACTGAGTGAATAGAAGTTAACATCTTAATAAAATGTTTTCCCTTTTTTTTTTTGGAAGAGGAGCAGCAAAGTATGTGGTCTGGCCTTAAAAAGAGCATCTAGCCTCTTTGCACTGAACAGATGACACTTAAAGCAAGTGGGGTTATTTTCAGTTCCCAAATATTCCTTTGACATAACTTGATTCCACTTCTGATAGAAAAGAAACCAGTTCATAAAGGTCTCCCTTCTAAAATGAACATATTTTCTTTTTAATGGCAAAATGCATGCAAAAAGCATATGATTATGGTATTTATGTTTCCATTAAAATGTCCTCAGCAAGCTGGAGGAGCCTAACCTACTATTTTCAAGCTATTTAGATTTACAGCAGCACAGTGCCTATTTTATTTCAATTATATTTCAGGACAATGCACTCTTGGTGGGAAATGATTACAGAGTGACAGCCAGTAAACGTCCATTAGGAGTTGTCTTTCTACATGCTGCTTAGCTATGGATGTCAGGTGATTGCTATAAAACCCTGTTGTATAGCATCATTGTCATCTACATGAAAAACACTATTGATCAGTCATGCAGCATCTCTTCTGTACAATGGAAAACATACTAGAGACATTTTTCAGCTAAGCTAAGAGCTTTATTCACAAGAAAACTGTTCTCAAGACACGTTTTTCCTGAACTGTAAAATAAACACAGATTATACATTCCACCTCGACTTCACTCCGTTGATGCCTAACATAAGAAGTGAAAAATTTCTTAGCAGCCTGTCTCTGTAAGCTATCAATACATAAGATGGAGCTTAACATCACAAGGGCAGATGACGTATATGCAGCTATACTGATCACCAGTATTTATTGCTGGAGCTTCACTTCTTCAATAAACTCCTCCTCTGATAAAAAAGGGAATCTGCTTTAATTCTCCAGGATCAAGAACAAAAAACAACTTTTCTCTGTGTGTGTGTGCGCTACTTGGAGAGACTTACTAGTGTAACTTGAACATAAATTAGTTCAAGATTCACAGGAGCTACTCACATGCATAGGCTATGTAGGAAGCCCAAAATAAAGATCCTTCCAAACTTCAACTACATATTTAACAGCCACTATCACAGAAAAACCAAACCAAACAAACACACCCCCCAAACCACACCAATACCCATCAATGGTCTAATGCTGATAAAACATAAATCGGCATTAAAGCAATTCTAAAACAGATTCAAGTCCTGTAAGGATATTTTTGAGTAAAATTTGCTGCTTAGAAGTGTGGGGCTTTTAATAGCCATCATTGGTAAGATGGATAAAACAATGTCATTTACACACATACAGATGTGCAATTTTCTGAAGTGTAAGTTAACATCTCTTTCTTGTTTCCTGTATTTTGGCATTATACAATCCAGTTTCTAATAAAGAGAAACAGACCATGTTTTTCTTACTGTTTTGTACTATCTGTCTACAATTGCAGTGCTTGGAATAAATACAAACATAAAATATATCCAAGAAGGAGAATGAAGAAACAGACCTGTTTTCAACACTGGTTTCAAGTTAGGTTATAAAATACTTGGAGGATCTCTGCCTGACAACTTGACAGTACCATCATTTGTTGAAGCACTATAATACTTATCTTTATAATATCCTTAAACTTGCAAAAAATTAAATAAAATTGTCCTTTATTCTGATGAACAGTATACATACTTGTCCTCCACTTTGTTATCATTCATATGCCATGACACAGTTAAATTTACATCAGTTGGTGGCCTGTGTTGATGAAAATAAGAGAGAAGTTGAAGGAATAGTAAAGAAAAACAAACCCTGTCAAGGCCTCACACACAGGCACAGTAATTCTCTTGCAAGTTAAGGAAAAAATTATCATAAGCGTTCAGCAATGGTATGCAAACTATTATGGGACATTTTGTTATAAGCTTCTTTGTAAGAGACTTTTGAATAACCTTTTGGACATACTTAAATGTCAAATTTTGTTTGGCACTAAGCACCAAACTTTAATAGAAATAACATTTCCCATATAAACAATGCTGCTTTTAATATGAACGTGCTAAAGATTTGAGACAGCCTGGTTGTTACCAGCTCCTGGCAGTTCAGCACAAGGGTAATGTGCTGTGAGTGATTTCCCTTCCCATCCACAAAGGCTGGAAGCAACTGTTTCTACTTAGGTAACCTCTGAAACATTCAGAGGAAAGGAAAGGATGACAGGGCAAAGGGGAAAAACACACTGAAAATAATGCTCACCAGAGGTGAACATTAATGTAAACACTATTTTAAGGATGCAGAACTGCAACCAACTGTTGGACAGTGAGAAACAAGTTGCAGTGCACAAAGGGTGAGGAGCCCGGTATCCTACAGTCGGGGAGATAACATAGTTAACAAGCACCTCAGGCCACAACTATTTTTTAAAATGATGCTCAGATGGTACTTTCTTAATACATCTAAGATAAAGTCTGTAAAACACAGAGCAGCCTTGGGAAGATGGCTCAGCCGCGACCCAGGCTCTCCTGCTGACCATTATATATGTTCAAGCTCACAGGCTTACTTCACACACCTCAAGGAAGACTGAAAGTTGCTCCCTCACAGCTGTTATATCTCCTCTGTGCCCAGCTAGATGATCTTTAAGGTCCCTTCCAACCCAAACCATTCTATGATTCCATGACATGCTCTGTCAGCAGTGGACCTGACTTTTGGGGAGTTAAATTTGAGCCTGAAACTGTGTAAGCAGCTGCAATGTTCCCCAAAAGCTCTCCTGGAGCTGGATTCACCAGCTCCACAGTATGGCTGTTAATAAAGGTGTGAGGAGACAGGGAAGAAAACCCCATACACCAGACCCTTGAACAGGTACTTCAGATTTACAGCAAATAACAGTCTTTTTCTATCTGAAATTGCCTATTTCTTTCCAGATATTTCTTTCTGAAAGTGCCTCCCCTTTATCACAGGACCTGTGGGGCTTTTCTTGCCTCAGTTCTAGTCCCTGACTTGCATCTCCTCTCTTTGCTCAATCCCACTGTGTGTGCTGGGCCTTCCTTTTTGTTACAGTGTGATCCAGCTGTGAGAGACAGACCCTTCTGTGCTTCAGGAGCAGCCTGAAAGTGCAAAACCACCACACTGCTCTTCAGTCCTACCCATGTGATTAACATCAGATTCCCCCCAGTACTCCGTTATCTTCAGTTCGACTCACTCTCTCCCGGCTCTTTTATCAGCAATCACACAGAGTTAGCTAGGTCACACAGGTCTTACATTTCACTGTGCCAGGTTTGCATCAAAGAACTTTTTTTTTTGTTGATGTGACATTGGTGCCATTCAACTCCAGCATGAAACACTGCCTTTGGTCTAACAAAAACAGCCGTGAAAGTCACCACATGGCAGCCATATCCAACCAAGCTATCTTGATTTCCAAAGGCACAAAAGTGCGTAAATGTCAGGCACCAGGGCATACCAGTGCCAGTCAACATAAGGCTAAGGAACAGAAAATTATAAGGGCACAGATGAAGCTGTCATCTTTTAACATTATTTTGCTTCCTTCACTGAAATAATGTAGTTATCCACAAAACATAAGTTATTTTTATTTAATATGGAAAGTGGACCTTTTACATAGTGCATAAAAAGAGAACAGTGTGATTGAGAAAATAAAAAGGCAGGTGTGCTACTGAATTTTAGTAAAAATTTATGCATTCAACAATGCAACCAAGATTTTCTTAGTTGTCATATTAGAAGACATATTTTTACCCATATTATGCAAAGGAACTTTTCGAAATTGATCTAGCGGAGGGTTAAATGCACTATTTATGGTCCTCAGTAAGAAAGAGTTTTGGACAACCGAACTCTGCACAACCACAACTTTTCTTAAGACCAAATACAAATGACTCCATTACTGCCTAGAACAGAATATGCAAGACAAATGCCAGTCCTCCCGTAGAGCTATACGGATCTTAAACACTGTAACCAAAGACACTGCTCTGCTGGTTTAACTGGAAGTCCAGTATTTTTCTTATGGAAAGAAAGGGGTATAAAACAAAACAATGAACTGTTTTACTATGTGTTAAATTAATATCCTCTGAATGAGTTAATGATACCTCCTGCACTAGGATTTTAATGTTAGCTTTTGTAAAGCTGAGAAAATGCAGAACTACAAGTTCATAGATGTAAGCCAAGAAAACAGATGTATTTTCATTGTTAAAGTACAAAAAACCTGTGAATTTTGCCTTTGGTTATTTCTACTTTATGTTAGTTTATATGCCTGTTTTAGCTTCAGGTTTTCAAATGAACTCAAAATTTCATCAACAGAAACCATAATTTTGCCCAATTTCAGCATAAAACCAAGCATGACACAGTTCAGAAAGTGCAGCCACAGGAAGAGTATAACTTATAAGCTTAAGCCTGAGAAGAGAAAGTAATTAATGAGTCAAGTTTGGAGTTAACTCACTTAGTCTATAATTAATCAAAATACTTGACCTGTTAGACTGAAGTTCAGCACTACAGTAGGACTAGAATCCAGGTACATTTTCACCTCTTTTGCTATAACAGCAAGAACTTTCTAGAGATTTTGTAACTGCTGTGAATAGGTTGGCAGTGTTGTGTTCTACAAACATATCAGTTAGAGGTCTAATAAATAAACCAGACGATGTTACAATTTGAACTTAATCTGAATGGTACCAAACAGCGACTCCAAAACTCCTGAAGAATAAGAAGAAGTTGCTCTGCAGAAAATAACTTCCATGTCCCATTCTGTTACAGTTTGATTTGTGTGAGCTCAATACTTTTCTATATAAAGGCTTTAAAAAAGTCATTAATAAAAAAGCAGTTCTGACTTTCCAACTGATGTACAGTCATCTCCCATGACAAAAGCATTACAAGGGTAGATTTTGAAAGAGCATATTGATTGATGTCTGGTGCCTACCTGTCTACAGGTGAAGACTTTGAATTCCGTGGTTTCTTTACTTGGGCATACAAGGCTTCCACTGTCTGCCCTTCCCTTGGGCTCTGTGGTCGGGTGTTCAGCATTATCGTGCCGCTATTTGAAGAAGAGTCATAGGAAGCAATCCCAGCGTACATTGGGTCCACATCACAGCCAAACGTCCGGTTAAAGTCCTGTATCTCTGCATAGTCACGTTCACGAGCTTGTCTCTCTCGAAATTCTCGAGTTTTTGCTTGAATTCTGAAAAATTAAAAGCAGGCTGAAACTAATGTTTCCCCCCTCCCAGTAGTTTGAAAGCAGCAGTTAACAGACGCTTTTGGTAACCCATCTTAATAAAAACCACTGATGTGTTTCCAGTTTCAGTTTGTTATGGAGTCTCAGGTTTATGTTGGCTATGGAAGCCTGGATCGAAACAACACTGGCCTTTAAGGACAAAGTCTGATTATCCACTTTTGTTTAATTATTAAGTTAAATAATGACTAGCCATAGCTGCTGATAAACAGAGTTTACCTGTTGTTTCATGCATCTTAGTATGCCTGTGCTATTACCTGACCTGAGAATGACAGGTCAATATGCCTGTCTAGATACCATACATATTGCCTTGTACTCCATCAAAACCTGTCAGATTTAATGCCTGTATTTAGAGAGGAATTGTAATGTACTCTCTTGTCCAGATACTACAAAAACCATACTTCTTTCAAACTTGAAAATCTTCATAAGGATAGGGGACACACACATATATATTTATGTATGCATAGATGCAGCAAACAGCAGAAGTAGATTCTGTGTGAATCATTTAAAATGTGCATGTTTTGTTTAAAATGTAAACGAACTGAATCTGGCATCTCTCGAAAGTAGGCAGTTTCTTCTCATAAAGTAATAACATGTGCCTTATGTTAAAGTTACAAATGAAACCTGATGCTGCACTGGGGTTTTGTATCTAGGTATGTTTGTTTAGCTGTATGATAAAAAGTAACAAATAAAACCAGATGACATTTAGGAATCTGACAAAAACAAATTGAGTGCAGGTCATATTTTCAAAAGCACACAAAGCTATTACTAAAATTTAATCCGGGCTTCAAAGTTTCTTTGTCATTTTAGAAAATTTGATGTATCACACACACATGCACAGCGAACTGAAAAAAAAACCCAACCCCCCCAACATAGTCTCCCCAGACCAATTTAATGCTCTATCATCATTGCAAAATGAAGTACTCGGATGTCTCCTCCCTTCCATTAGTAAAATGTGCTCTTTTTTCATCTAATACAGCCACAGCTACACAGTGTGACAGCATCCATCCATTCAGACTACAGCTCTGTGCACCTCAGTTACATGACATTTCCAAAGAGCTTGTTCACCAACTTTTAACAAGAGCAGACTACTTTAAGCCTTGTCTCTTCTGAAAATAGAAAGGCTTTAAAGTTAGGTAAAACTTTGACATTTTCAGAAATTTTAAACTTAGCCCCATTCAAGGTTAATCTTTGCAAAAGAAAAGGGGATACACAAATAGTGGGATTCAGGCTGTAGATAAAGTCCTCAGAATTTAGGTGCCTGCAGTATGGGAGGTCATGCCAGCTACATGTGCAGGCTCCCTTTGCAGTCTGGGGAACTGTAAGTCAGCAGACTCTAGAAACACACAGCTACCGTGTTAGCTGGTGTGTCCTAGCATGAGAAAAGTCACTCCATAGACACTTTTGATGATGTTTAAGTCTTCCTTGGGAGCTTGTATACCCAGCCTTGATTCAGCTGCTCAGACATAAGCAGCTATGGCCACCTGACATCCCCAGGTAATCCTGCTGGACCTCCCACTGCTGGGCAAGAAGGACCCCTGTAGGTCCTTATCATGTCTTCCAGGCCCATGCTGACATCTCAGAGACTGTGATAACTCAAATGACACAAGCCAGCCGTGTTCAAGCATGTGAATACAGCCCTGAACTGCACATGAACATCTAAATTTAAGTGTCTTCATCAGACTAAGTCCCAAGCAAATTGTTCTTTCTATGCTAACAAAGATTGCTGTAACAAAAGAAGGGAATAGGAGAAGTGATAGGCAGTCCTTTTTCCCTCCCAAATCTTGCAAATATTGACCAAGGGTACTGATCTGGGATACAATTGACTGGATGAATTCTGTTCAACAGTCAGTACCATCTACATTGACAGCTCAGTGATTCATTTACATGCTCTAAGTTATACCTGAGAATAATTCCTCTTTTTATGTCTACTACCACTGACTTGTGCACCACTCTTACTCATAGTCAGTCACAGTGGAAAGAAAAACAGACACACACACACACACACAAAGGCAAATAGAAGAAATCTGAGAAAGTTTAACTTAAAGATAAATTTTTAATTTTTAATTTTGCAAATAAAAATATTTTATTTACTGGTTGCTTTTTATTTTAATAGGGAAAAAATGAAAATGAAAACTGTAACACTGTTCAGTTTGCAGCATGTCTCCTCTGCAACTTCAGCACATTAAACTGGAATTTCTTTTGTTTACACTGAAGAAGGACTCAAGTTTAAATCCAAACTCCATTTCAGGATTAAACTGTGTTTCTGCACGCTTCTTTTTAAAATAAAAATGTAACTTTTACATTGTCCTATATTCCAAAGCTGCAGTTCAGAAGTGTTGCAACCTTAATCACTTGGAAGGTATCTATGCAGAAGGAAAAACAGGCCTGAAAATGACCTGTGGTTGTCAATTCCTCACTTCCAATTTGTAGTTCTGTTGTCATGGTTTAACCTCAGCCAGTAACCAAGTATCACGCAACTGATTACTCACTCCCCTCACCCGCAGTGGAACGGGAAGCAGAATCAGAAAAAGTAAAACCCATGGAGTGAAAAGAACAATTTAATAATTGAAATAAAATATACTACTGCTAGTATTAATTGTAATGAAAAGGGAGATAACAAAAAGAGAAAGAGAAATAGAAGTCAAGAAAAAAACAAGTGATGCACAGTACAATCGCTCACCACCCACTGACTGATACCCAGCCCATCCCCAGGCAGCAATTGGCCCCTCCTGGCCAGCTCTCCCCAGTTTATATGCTGAGCATGATGCCATATTGTGTGGAATATCCGCTGGGTCACTTGGGGTCAGCTGTCCTGGTGTGTCCCCTCACAGCTTCTTGTGCCCATTCAGCCTCGTTGCCAGCAGGGCATGAGACACTGAAAAGTCCTTGACTTAGTATAAATATTACTTAGCATCAACAAAAAACATCAGTGTGTTATCAACATTATTCTCAGACTATATCCAAAATATAGGACTGTACTAGCTACTAGGAAGAAAACTGACAATATCCCAGCCAAAACCAGGGCACCTGTATTAAATACAGGCGGAGGATTGCATTTGTCCATTGATACTTGTCCTCTGAATGGGAGAAGCAAAGGAAATTAGAAATTTCCTAGGCACTGGTAGATTTAATTTCAACAGACAATGTATCGTGAGATACTGCAACACTGACAGACACCAATTAAGGAAAAAAAAAATCATATATTTTAGATAACCAGAATTTCAGAGTATGAAATCTGATGGCATAGCAATAATGTGGCACAGAGTAATTCAGTCAGAAGGAAACACTGTCATCTGAAGTCCTTATAAAACAGAATTACCAGGCGGTAATTGGTGATATTGGCTTCAGTGTTACATTGACAGCTATGAGAGATGCCACTGAACTTATCTGAATTCTGACCATCACATCACTTTCCTCAGGTGTAGACAGGAGTGTCCCCCATTTCATGTTTGCCAATTTTTCTCATGTGTCTACTTTCAGCTACTTAATATGTTTGGATGCAGCAACATTTGTAGCAAAAACATAAAGATTTTTCTGTGCATGGTTCAATGAGGGCTACCTATTACTGCTCAATTGGGAAAGAACTGATTGTTGAACTGTTATGCAAGTAATTATCTTCAGACCCACCAGGAAAATTTTAGAATATTTTCTACAATTGCTAATACAGTGTGTTAATACACATATGCAGTAGTAAGAAATAGACTCTAAATACATTATAAATCTTCATGCTAATTATAACCAAAGTACCCAGTAACCATTTGCAGTAACATTTAACAAAGAATAACCCTCAAGTGAAACTTATATCTGCCTACACTGACACTCAAAATGTTTGGATTTTTTTCTTTTAATAATTTTTTTGTGCTTTAAGTTTAAACCACTGTGGAAGTCCTATCACTTTTACAATCCAAAAAGTATAGGTATTCTGATTACTTAAAATAAAATACAGCTTTGCTTTTGCCCTCTCCAGGACACACTGCATTTAAACATTAGGTCTCCAAACCCAAAAGAACCAAATGACCAGAGAAAAATACATAGACATACTCTTGAAAAGAATAATAGCTATCAGCTGAATATTGCATTATCCCTTTTGCAATTATATTAGTTTTTAACTCTGGGTGTATTTTCATACGAGAACTTAATGCAATGTTATTTTTTGTGTTGACCTTCCGCCTTGTGGGTGTGCCTATATGCGTGATATGGCCCAAACTATTTGTTAGCATATACTGATTTTAGAATACATATGGGAAATGCCAGTGAAGACTACTGTGGAAAAGATTAACATGATTATGTAAACAGCACAGACAAGAACCTGGAATTTGCTCCTTACTTCAGCCGCAATCAGCAATGATCCCACTATTGAAATCTGGAGAAGTGTTTGACTACAGTGCTTTGGTTTCACAATGGGGATATGCGTATTAAGCTGTCTTGACTGAATTGTATTCATTCATGACATGGCACAATAAAAATGCATATGTCTGAAATTTCACATCAGCTAATTTTGAGGATTTATGGCCTTCCTACAGATTTTGTGTGGGTTTAACAATAACAATAATAATAATAATGCTTAGCATTCACATAAATCTTTTCATCTTCAAAGAATTTTGCAAAAACTGCTAAAGAATTTTGCACTGTTTAAATAAAACTGAACTTTTGAAAATACAAAAGCTATCCCAAGAAGTTTCTAAACCCTTTTTGCTGAAGTTTTCATACTGAAAATGTCAACAATGTACTGTCATGCTTTTGAATTATAATGTTCAGTAAAGTATAAACTATACTCACGCATTTGTGTGCCATTCAATTCAAAAGCTTATAACTGCTTGAAATGACAATATCGTTAGCTGCAAAACTTCCTGTAATTGTTAGAAGGGCTTTTCATTGCAAGCTAATCCAGTAATGATAGACATACCCATCGTATAGCGATTCCTATGCACATGAAATGGTCACAAAAGTAACAGAAAACCTTACATGGTGCTGTCCCCAGCAAACAGCAGCCACCTCATTTCCATCTTCAAAACACTGTGAGATTCAGCTTTCAGATGAAGGCAACTACCATTTTAGACATGCAAATGTAGGTGTTGACATATGTTTTGGGCTCCCAGAAGAAATGGTCAAGATTCTGTCACATCACGCAGCTGCCCAGAGGGTCTAGAGAGCAATTGAGTTGAACATTTGTAACGTGAAACTAAACACTTCTCCAGGCTCTACCAACTGTGCTGAGTCCCCCTCTCTTGACATGTAGCTCTTATGTGGATCCTAAATGATCATATTAGCCTGAGAGCTCAACCCCACCCTAAGCTAAATGTCTACACAGCAGTTCTGTCTGAGCTAAACTTTAACTTTTTCCAGCAACAGAAAATTCAAATCTTTGGTGCTGGCAGAGCTGTTGTGAGTAAAAGTGAATAAGGAAAGTTGGCAAAGAAGAGAAACGACCCTAATTTCATGTAGTTTTAGGAGTGAAATTATAAACATATTCCTAATCCCTTGGGAGCTTCAGTCTCCTTTGTGGGATTTTTTCATATTAGTGATTTAGATCCTTGCAAAAAGTCACCTACTTATCTTAGTTGATGAACACAACATGGGAAGGATATTCATGGCTAGTAGATTATATTTGCCATTGCAATGGCAGCAATGTCCTCCCCTAAGAGCTGAAACAAAGTTGGCTGCTGCTTCTGGTGTACAATTGCTTGGTCAATTCAATTAATCCTGTTGCTGCTGCCAGGATTCAGCTATTGCCCAAGTGATAATCCACAACCTCATCTTTTCCACTGAGGCTCACTCATTTACAAAATCAGTATTGAACGCTTGCAGTTCCACATATGTGAGATGGCTGACAATGTTTATTAAGGATAGAAACAGCATTGTGTAAGGACAGAAGCTAAATGACAAGCCATTCACCACTGCCAGTTCTCAGTTCTTCTGCCATCAGACTGGCATGTGCTGGGATGATGGATTGAAAACAGAGAAAAACAATGACACGTTTATAAAGCCAGCCAGCTTGTTTAAATTAGCCAGACAGGGTGAACACATTCAGTCCAATTTTTGCCAAATATTGTTTCTTATAAAAGAGGTCAGAAGGTGCGTTGGTCAGTAGCCAAAACTTGACAAATTTGTCCCCTCCTCCTTTGCTAGTGAAAAATACCTTGCAGGCACAGTGGGCCGGCAACTAAGCCAGGTCTTGCTGTTCCTCCTCCCCCTCTCCTTGGCTGCCTTCGGGGCTTTAATGGCCCTTTTTCGAATTTTTGGCAATCAAGTCAATATGGGAGTTTGTCCTCTCCTGCATTTTTCTTTGACCTTTGTCTGGATCCAAGCAGAATTTTTCTGACAACTACTCTTCTAATGAGGGTACCCTGATTATAGGCATTGTGATTTCCCTCTGAACCAGTATATGACACTTAGCTTTTCTTATCATGATTAGACTTAGTCCGTTATCACAGTTATAACCACCTCTCAGCAAAGCCATCTGCTTTCCTGGGAAAATTATTCTAAAGAGTCACTGTGGGCAATAGATAATCATGGGCAGCAACAGAGGTAGCTTATAAAAGAGAGACACCTCCTCTTCCTCATTTCCTCCCTCATTTCACGCAAAACCTTGGCATATTAAAAAAAAAAAAAAAAAAAAAAAGATAATACTGCTACGTAAATATATTTTTTAAATTGAAGGGCTGGAGACCAGCTTTTTCCCAATTGCTTTTAACGATATTAATATTTCTGCCTTATCTCCTGTGTACATACATGTGTGGCCAGCTGGCTGAAATATGACTGTCCTCTGATCTCAGACACATGAAGAAACACATACAAAATGTGGTCAGTTTGCTATGGACAAGCACAAGCATACAGAAACAAAATAAGAAAGGCACAATCTGAAAGAAAAGTAGCAGGGAGCTTTAAAGACAACAATAAATCATTGTGTAATTGCATTAGCAGTAAAAGGAAGACCAAAGAAAAGGTTGCTCCCCTGCTCGGTAGTAAGGGAATGATATTGACAGATGATACTGAGGAGACCTAAGGCTTAATGGTCTTTTTTCTTTGCATCTGTCTTGGTTGATTGCAAGCAGGTGGCTGGCACAATTGATAACTGTCACCAATAACACAAAGATCTCCAATCTAACAGCAAAAGAAGTAGTAAGAAACTAGTTAAGCTAGTTGAACTTCATCCAACACACACAATTGTCTGAGGTTGTGTCAGACCTTTTTCAGTAACCAGGAGAACTTGTTAAGGGCAGCTGAAATACTGGAAAGACAGAAAAAGTCAAACATCCCTCAGAGGAGGAGGAAAATTACACTCATCAGTTTAACTTCAATCCCCTTTGAAAAAAACTACTGGTAAGTACAGAGAAGATAATGGGATGAGCAGTTGCCACATAGATTTATCAAAAACAGATATGGTCAAGTCAGTCAGATTTCCTTCTACAACACAGTAAATGGCCATGTGAACAGAGCAGAAACAGTACATCCCAGGCTAAGAAAAACAGCTACAGGATGGATGCAACAGGTTGAACCATGCACTTCCTACTGAGCATCTAGAGAGTAGCTCTCAGCAATTCATAGTAATGATGAATGGATCAAGACATTTTCTACGCAGATCTCTCTCTGAATTTACCCAGGGTTTTGCTATTGAATCTGTAGAAAACTCTGGAGGAAAGGATTAACATTTCAAATGTTCTTGAAAAATAGAGTAGACTTCAAAAATAAAATTAACTTCAATAATAGCAACTGGAAAGTAATTTAAACAGTTGGAATAATTAAGCACAAAATTAAAAATAGGGGGAAAATCTGTAAGTTGCTTCTTCAGGAATGGATCTGGATGTTCTACTGGATAACAGATACTTACAAGTCAGCAATGTCAAGCTGTTGGGGAAAAGAAAAAGACAGAGTGGGGACATAACCGCATTCTCCTGATACATAAGGAGGAAAAGAATAATGTTTTCCATCTCTAATGTAAGTACTAGGTATTTAAACTTCAGCAAGAATAATTGAGACTAGATACTGCAGGCAGGGGAACTTTCTAATGAAATATAGTAGAAAAGATTGCTAAGGGAAGTTGTAGCCTGTATGTCACTGTGAACTGAAGAAAAAAGCAGGATGAAATAACCATCTTTCAGGAATGACATACCCAGGAGATCCTACCTTGGAAAAGTGATGTGATCTTTCTTCTAGATCTATAATTCTGCACCTACATAGAAATTTTACACACATGTATTTCTTATATATTTGTTCTACAACAACAGAGAAGCGTAAGGGGGACTGCACATATAAAAAGAAAAAAAAAAAAGCTGCTCACCACCTTGAAATTAAAGAAATGCGTTTACGCAACCAGTCAGTCTTAATTTTCTTTCTCCTTCAACAATCACAGTCTATCTGCCAATTAGACTATGTGATAGTACTTACTGTCTCTCTGAAGTTCCCCTCCCTCAAATCCCACATGCAGAAGAGATGCATGAGAATTTCAAAAACCTTTAATGAGCTACAACCCAGGAGGGCTGTAGTTAAAAAAAGAGCAGGGGGAGGGAGGGATAAAGGTGAGAAGGTGATTGCTGTAAGTGCTCTAATACATTAAGAAGAGAATAACATGTTCATTTTGTGAGAAGTTCTATTAAAGAAGGCAGCAAAATACAAATGAAGGTATAAAGAAATTAAAAAAAAAAAAAAACAGAAGAGAAAGTAAATATTAGGCATGTAAGCAGGTGAAGTGCAAACACCAATTTGAAATCAAGTTATATTGATGAAAATAAAGGAGGCATTAGAATAATTTCTTCTAGCTTGGTGGAATCTCTCATGTATTTCACCTCTACCTTTCCTTAGTCCCTGACTTGATACTTCCTTTGTCTTTCCAAAGTGAAGATACATGCCTCTAGCAGAGTACCTGTTTTCTTGGATCTTGGAGAAAACAAGTGAAAATATTTGCTTATTTTCATTTAAAACCCTGTAAATTAATACCTTACTTACATTTCAGTTTAGCTTTTAGCCTACTTTGCAGCTAACAGCCTGCAGCATTTCATGGCTGAGGGTATGTGTGCTCTGATTTTTTTTAAGGGTGTGTTTCAACCAAAGGTAAATGTATGAGGTATTTAGGTGGTATAGGTCCTCCTGCTTTCAAAGCAAACACTATCATGACTTAAATTTTCTTTCCTTATTTTCATGTCTCATCCAAGGATCAGTCACCGCAGCAGTAGAGGATCACCCAGATGGAAAACTGGGTCTGTAATCTTGCTGGGAACCCTGCTGCATCAAAGAACATCATTGCTGTCTGTAAGCAAAATGGAATCTAGTTTTTCTTTTGCATTACAAAACTGGCCAGAAGAGCTCATATTTACACCTATGACAACAGATCCCTGATCACAGATTAATTTAGCTCTAATCTCCTAGTGAAGTAGAAAGGAAGAACATAATGAGATTCAGCTGCTGCTGAAACATGACTTGGGAGAGCTCCTGCTTCCATCCCACCTCACTTTAAGAGCACTGGTTTCCACTCTCATAAAGTCTTTCTCAGGCCATTTCTTCCCCTATTTTTTTTTTTCCCAACTCGAGAACAATGCCAGGAAGCAGCACTGGTGGGTAACATATGAATTCTGGCAGTTAGATGTGTAAGAAGCAGCTGTTCCTGTATGTGCAAGACATAAATGACAGAGGATATACCAAATATATACCAATACTATATATCAAATGGTACCACATATCATACCATATATCAAATCAGTCATTCCCAGATACAGCAGGAAGTAACTGGAGGTCCAGCTACAATACTGTCATCAGCTGGTTGAGCTGAGCATCTACTTGCCTTTAGCTGAAATTTAGTAACAAAAGTGGGCAAAAAATTCTGCTGCAAGCTCTATTTCAGCTCCGTTATTCTGTGTTTCTAGATTACTATGTATAAAGTAGCCTGATCCTGAAGTTGGAAAATGAAACAGTCTGAAGTGACAAAAAAGTACAGCTGAAAAACATCACAACAAAGCAATGGATTATGTGGATTGCATATACTGAAGTTGAAAGAAAAGGAAGAGAATATAGCTATTAGGTAATAATAATAATAATAATTATTCCACTAATAGAGAATATAGCTTATAAGTCAGTGTCTTTGCTTAAGACCCAAAAAATAGCACCCATAACACCTTTCAGGATTCATTTCTAAAACCTTGCTGGGTCACAGTACTGAGTGAGACCATATATATACAGCATAGTCAGAGACAAAGCCAGGTTTCCTATAACTCATTAAAAGGTTTGTTATAGTAACTAGTTACAAAATAAAGATTCCAGCTGTGGTGTGGAGGGGGAAGCTATCTGCCTGATGTGAATATATCATTAGTTGTCTTTCTGATTAGCCAAATACTTGCTGATGGATCTAACAAATAGGAAAAAAAGGTGGGTTTAGTGCTTTGCCTTACTGTTAGACTCTTGTAGTGCAGTCTGGAAAGTCGATGGGTTTTTGGGTCTGTTCAGCTTCTAACCTATCATTCTGGCTGGAGAGTTTATTTCCCAGATTTTGATGACAAACTCAGCAACAATAAGTTCAGTTTGTTAGTAATTATGGTACACTTTTTTACATTCTCATTCTCAAGTGTTTGCTACAGCAACTTTACCACTAACAGCATAGTTTACGTGACATCAGAGGACATACTGCTGCCTTATCCTAAAGTTCTTGGCATTCTGAAGTGAACCACGAAATATCAGTGCTCTTACTCAGAACTGAAATTTCTAAGACAGCACTGAACTCACCTGATCTGCAAGACACTTTAACTAAATCTGTAACTCAGATTATTATAAAGACCATGTAAATTATAGTTTTAAATGTACTGCAAGGGACTTGGCTGGACCTTACTCTGTACAAAACTTCAATGTCTTGAATCGATATAGAGGAGAAACAGGGAAAATACACTTTTAGCACAATGTCTTAAAATCCCTATATTGACAAGATGTAGATAGAGAATGTGAGGAATCTTTTTAAAAAACTACTTCAGCAACTATTATTCTATGAAAGCTTCAATTTGCATATCTCCTGAAGCCAATATTTTTATGAAGTAGAACTGGTCTGAAATGTTTTTCCAAAGCTCAATACTGTCATGCCTCATTTCTGTGTTCTCTTACGAAAATTACTGCCATTGATTTGTTTTCACGTCCTGCACCCTCATCCATTATGTGAAAAACCACTGCCAAAAACAATGCTACAAATCTCAGTGAAACTGGAATATCCCTTGACAAGCAGACCCCATCTCAAAATAAGTGAGAATGAGAAACAGATTGCTCCAATTTTCTGTTTCACAGAGGAATCTTTTTCTTTCCTCTCTTATGGGCTGGGAAGGGGGTGGAAGTTTTATCAGAAAAGGTTTTACACAAGTCACTTTAGAAAATATTTATATTCTGAATGTTTCCAGTAATAATGAATTTAAAGGTAATAGTTCTTCTGAAAGCTGTTAAGTTGCATCAAAATACAGCAACAGCAAAACTAAACCTGAATCTTTGTGTTTATTTTAAGGGCACAGATAACATGCTATGTAAGAAAGAAAATTCCTCTCCTTATCACAGTATGTTGTCTTTTTACCTAAAAGTAAGATGAAACTGCTTGATGAAAATATTTTGCTTAAGGGGAAAAAAGTTGGGGTTTTCCAATAAAAATATTATGGTCTCTCTGGGAAATCTGGAAAGACACCAAGAGTGTCCTGCTGTTCAGCCCCCTGCTCCATCTGATACTTTAACAGTTCCAGATGGCCTTTACTACAGGATGACCTCCCCTCTATTCTTTTATTATGACCTTTGGGTCACAAATTATCTATAGGATGCTGCTGTCATTCTGTAAGACTCTGTTGTACTCTTTCATCTAAAGAATAAAGATGCTTAACATTAAAACTCATCTTTCTTAGGGTGACCTTCCAATTGATGGTCAAAACAGACAGTTATTCCAATCAATGTCATTTCTGGAGAAAATCTGTTTCATTTTCTTGCAACATTGACATTAAGAAACCAAGGCATAGCTTTAAATCAGATCACTTTTGCAATTCTACTTGGCTAGAGAGCATAACATTATACTAATGTAAAATATCAAAAATATTGCTGTAATGGTTTTGATGAGTTACATTGATTAGAAGGATGTGGTAGGTTTGTTTTCTGTAAGTTACTGATGTGGCTTTCATGTAAACTTCATTGATAGGAGGTAATAAAACTTTATGCAGCTTTTATTAATTATTTGTCTTTATCATCATAAATGGAACACGCAGAACTTGCACAGGAAAATATAATAAATAGTCCCAATGTACTAAATAAAGTAATAAGGTTAATTTCTTTCCTGCTGTCAGTAAATTCATGTTAGCAGTCTCTCGTCAGCTTGACATCAATTAATGATTTTAATTCCAGACTCTTGTCACAGTACTCACCACCCTTTCGTCTAATTAAAATGGATGATGCATGATGAAGGGAAAACACAAGACTTCTGTTCTTGTAACATTTCTATTCATTAGTATACTTTTACAACAAAGGGCTTGTGGCTTTAATGGTACTAGAGAAAGATGAAGAGAAGTTTATTATATGTTGGAGTGAAGACCCTTCTACCCTTAGAAACATAGAATACAGGAAGCATTTTATGGAATGACTGAATCCTTCCGAAAAAAAAAATAAAATCAGTATTATTTTAGCTACTAATGAACAGACAGAATGTTTCACTCTAAATTTGGGGAAAAGTCATTACCTAAAAAACACCCACTGAAACTGTAGCCTTGTTTACATTCACACAAAAAATGCTGTCAGCTTATTGATTGATCTCCAAAAGTAACAGCAAATCTGCCAATACCAAGACAAATACCTCATCCACCTCCCCCAGATGGCACCTCTGCAAGACCCAGATCCACTGTCACCTCTCCCACTCTCCAGCAGCTGCAGCAGCATTGCCTCCTGTCTCCAACCACTAACAGCGTGTCCTCAGTCCCCATTAGGAACAGAGTTTTCCTGTGGTTGATGGCAGGGCATTAAGATGCACTCTGCCCTGCAGAGGTGTCCAGCCTGGCACTCCATGTCAGGGAACTCCACAACCCTGCCCAGGGAGCATCTCTGGCAGCCCTGTGACACCCCAGCACCAGCACTGGTGACATCTACACAGACACTTACACCAGTAGGAACAGAATGATGTAAATTTAATTCCCTTTGTAGCCTAAAGGAAAAAAAAGGTTTCGTTTTCCAAAATAAAAACTGGGGAGACTAGCCAAGCAGGAGGTTTCTTTTCTGATGATAACTACATATATATACATGGGAAGCACGATATTGCTTTGCTATGCATTATTTGTCCTCCAACAAGTATAGGAGACACTAGAATTGTACCACTGCTTTTTCAGAGCAGAGGAAGCCCCTGGCTCCAAAGACCCCCATCTGACCACTCCACCATCCTCTGTCACAGTGCTTCCACCACTGCCGCACTTTAATACCCTTCTAAAAGGTTTCTCCTTATCTCCTCAAAACTGATCGTCACAACACAACTCGCGCCTGATTTTGCACCAATTTCAGTGGAAGCTGAGGAAGAATACAATAATAACATTAAAACACTTTCATGGTAACCCAGAAATTGAACATTAGTTAAGCCCTCAAACAAGTGTATTAACCAAACAGAGAAAATATCCTGGAGAACTTTTGAGAGGAGAAAGTGCCTCTAGAGGCAGATTAAAACATACACACTATTCACTTATAGTTGGGATCACATACTCTGAATCATGAGATTTCCTTAGAATTGCAGTTTTCATCTTTTAAGCATTATCTAGCAGTGAACCACACTGCATAGAGCGGATTTTCTTGAAAACTTCACAAAGAAGTATGTTTATTTAATTACTCTGTTATCTACTACCCAGGTAGAAAGAGTAAAGTTGTTTGGGTTGGGGAGCACTTGGTTTGCTAGAGGAAGTCAGTTCAAGGCTGAAGACAGGGCTGGCTCATACAGCCTTGCCATGCAAGTGTCAAGAACTGCATGTGCCCAAGCTGAAGAAGGGCAGAATACAGGCAAAAGTTTCCAATTTGCTGAAGATTTATTTTGTAATGAACACGGAGCTGCAGGGAAAACAAAATAAAACAAAAACCAAACCAACAAAAAAGAAATCCAAGGAAAAATCCAGGAGAGACGAAGGCATCAAAACCTTCTGTTAGAGGGATTTCTCTCTCTCCAGCAACGGCCACCAGTAAAAAACAGAAGACAGAAGACAAAAGCAATAAGTTTACTAAGCAGTTCTGTCTTTCCATTTCCTAAGAAAGAGACTGTACTAGAGGGTCTTGAAAAACATTTCAGGGCAATCAGGTTGCAGGATACCAATGGACACATTTGCTACATACTGAGAAACTCTTAGCCTGGGAGGCCCTCGAAGACTAGATGTAGATAGTTTCTAAAGCAGAAAGGTCTGTGGGCTTCCAAAGGTTTAGAACCAGTAGCACAGCAGAAGGTGACCGTCCATATGAAAACTAACTGGGTTGTAACACTAATTCCTCTTGGTTATTGACAAAAGTTTCAAAATCTGTTTTTAAGTCTAATCTTCATATCAATGCCCATGTAAGACCAATAAGTAGTTTGAAGCATCTCTGACAGCTCAAGATATTCCATGCATCTCTCATCTGTAAAATCAAAGACCTTACTCTTAGGAAGATGGGCCAACCACAGGTGCATCAGGAGACTCTGGAATTCATAGAAGACCTTCTACCATGAAATCAAGAAGGGCCTGGGGCTGTTTTCTCAGCCTATTTGAATGAATGTAACATCTCAGCAATACATAGTTTTAGTGGTCCAGTGATGGACAAGATGACAGCATGGCAAAGAAAAGCTCCAAGTTAGCACGTATATAAACTGGCTGTGACCTGGAAACGGAATAGAGCTAACTGAATTCAGGTCATACTTGACTTTCTCAAGACTGCAGTACAACTGCTTTCTTAGGAGACACAAAGCCAAGTTCAGAAAACTTATTGCTTAGTTTTGCCTTAAGGTTTTGATTGGTGCCATTGCTGGGGAGTAGCACAATTTCTATCACAACACCAGAGCCCATCTGGGTTTTCAGATCAGTGCTTGGCAGATACCCAAGCATAATGCAAGCAAATTTTTTTTTTTCTGGATTAAAACAGTATTGAAGAATAGTGGCACGGGGAAAACGTCCTTTAGCCTTAGATGAACTGTTAATCCATCGTTTGGAGAATTTACAAATAGCACGCATTTTACAGCAATTTTGGTAAGACTGATGGGTGATCTCCTCAGATGACTCTCCTGGTTATTCCAGTACTCTATTTCATTGAAAACTGTCTGTATTTTCAACTAGATAATTTAATTTTCTGTTCAAAATTACTTTTTGACAGTAAATATGTACCGTATACAGATTAAAAGATATGCTCCGTAATGAGAAATTATGATTAATTTTATATTTCTAAAAGACAATTTTATTCATTTTAATCATGGTAAATTGAAGAACATTAATTTTATTTGTTTCATTATCAATATGAACATTGCTTTTAAGATTTTAAATAAAATACTATTGTATGCACAATACCATTAAAATTATCAAGTCAAAGCATAATAATTCCATAAAATTGTGGGCATGATTGATTTTTTAATGGACTGTTCAGTTGTTCTCTGACCCCCTAAGGATTTTTTTCTCCCAGCCTCTCATACACAGTAAATTCATTAAATCCAACCTATCTCCCCAAAGTATTGCATCATTATAGAGGTATATAGAATCAAATACCAAGTAAAATAGAGCAAGTGAATTCTACTGCTAAAAAGATTGAGGAGAAAAACCCACAGAAAACAAAGTTAAAATAGCAGCCATTATGAATGAACACTGACAGTAATATTTTACTCATCTCCTAGTAAGCATTTTGAGGGATTGTTCCATTAATTTGCAAGAGTACGCATCATTAATAGCATGTTTCTAACATCATTATTTTACAGGATCAAAAGGAAACTCTGCAATCTAACTATAAAAATATTTAGTCTCTATGGACCAAATCAACATCTGAATTTTTTCAGAAACATAAGTAAGCACCTCACACATTTGGTTGCTATTTTATTGTCTTTTATTAGTTGTACATGCCACTACCCCAAAGAACTTGCATTCTCTCATAGACATAACACAAAGGAAAACAAATACACAGTTAGGGAAAG